>NC_092239.1:3758319-3795819 GCF_036320965.1 Panulirus ornatus
TTGCGTGTGGCCAAGTGTGGCGGAACAGATGAGAACGGATAAATCCCCGAGAGATGTCATTTGCATAATCTTACTTTATGACTCGGAATGACTACTTATCACTAATACTTATATATAAAAGCTCAGCACTCGAGAAGTTACTGTATGTCTGTTCACGAATACGCGCCTCGTCAGTTTCAATTAAATCTTGAAAAAAAAAGTGAAGCTGCTTTTACGAATTTATCTTGACAGTAAAAGTAAAGGGAAATGTCTCGTTAGAGTCTTAATTAAGTAAGTTCACGTCAAATATCATGGAAATGGTCTCCTGTATCATACAAGCGTTGTAAGTATGTGGCCGAAGGAAAACATCTACCATGTATGATGAGGAAAGTTTCTATGCTGAACTATAGAGATTTTCTAATAAAAGTGTAACATAAATAAGTTTCATGAAAGTAATTGTCAGTGTGGCACCTGATTAGTGTCTTGTGTTTGCAGATCGTAAAGGTAAGTGTTATGGGTAAGTGTCATGGGTAAGTGACATGGGTAAGCGCCTCAAGTCAGTGACATGAGTAAGTGCCTATTAGAAGTTCTTGGTGTGAGTAACTCATGAATAACATTCGTGAATAAGTAAGTGTCTTGAGAGCACTTAGAGTGTCATTACTGCTTGGGGTTAGTGAGTGAATAGTAAGTGTATCTTGATAAAGTAGGTAAACCTAAGTGTTTAAGTAAGTATCTGATGTTGTCAAAAGTTACTATGTTGGGTCAGTAAGTGAGCGCCTTAAGTAACGGGTAATGAATAAGCGTCTCTTCCTCAGCACTTAACTGATAAAGTAAGCGCACAAAGCGCAGGAGTGTGAGTATGTTGTTTAAGTGTACTGGCGAGGAAGTCCTACTTGCATGTATGTCATTCTGTGTATATATGTGTACGTATGCAATACACACACACACACACACACACAGTATAAGATGAAAATAATGACAATACCCACGTATGTCTTTTAATATATATATATATATATATATATATATATATATATATATATATATATATATATATATATATATATATATATATATATTCTATATAAACTGATACATATCAACTACGAAGAAACTTTCGTTCAACACAACCATCAAGTTAATGAGCGAGATGTCTGCAGAGGAAGAAGACGACTTAATACCTTTACAAGACATTGTCTTGCTTGAGTGATTATCTTCGGTGCTGCGCGATAGGCTCTCCATTACCTAATTTCTGCTGGGGGCGTCGCGTATTCCCAGAGGGTCGGAATATCAGATATTGTTACAGGCCAGAATTCAGGAGGTCATCGACACGACCCAACGTGGAAAAGGAAGGTGAACAACTTAATGATAACTACAGTAGGAACAATGATAGTAACTGTAATAATAATGATAATAATGATAATGATGATAACAATAATGATAATAATAATAATAATAATAATAATAATAATAATAATAATAATAATAATAATAATGATAATAATAATGATAATAATAATAATAATAATAATAATAATGATAATAATAATGATAATAATAATAATAATAATAATAATAATAATAATAATAATAATAACTGTACGGCTAATGCTGATAATAGTAATAATAATAATGATAATGATAATAATAATAATAACTGTACGGCTAACGCTAATAATAGTGATAGTAATGATAATGGTAATAATAATGATAATTATGTACCACACACCACGAAGGACACTGTCCACACGTGATAACCAGGTTGACTGAATTAGGATCGTTAACCTGAGGCGGTGCGTGGATGAGGCTGGGGTTGGAGGGGAGGTGAGAGAGCCTTGAACGTGTGGGTGTGGCTCGTGGCTGGGGCGTGGGTTCAGGTGGGAGGAGGAGGTGGAGGTCGAGGAGTAGGAAGTGTAGGAGGAGGAGGAGGTCGAGGAGGAGGAGGAGATCGAAGAGGAGGAGGAGGAGGAGAAGACGTGATATAGCTGGAACACGAAGATTAAAAGGTGGGTAAATGGAGAGGATTTTTTTTACGCACAGGTGCGTACGCTGGACCTGTCCTTTCCGTACGCTGGACCTATCCATCTCTATCACTGTTCTATCCATCTTTTATCTTTCCTTCACACTGGAATATGTAAATAAAGTCGATCTTGAAAAGAGTTACATGTACCACCCTCACAGACACACCTCATACATCTTCCTCCGAGACGCTGCCAACCTAGACACTCACATCTGGCAAGACAAGGAACATCAATTTATAATCTGTCGCGAGTGAAAATGTTGACGAGCTCCCCGTGCCGTTTTCTGTTTCTTCGCTTCAGGGTATATTGGCCTCATTCCTGGACTGGAATTTGATAAAGATCAGCCAATCAGGTTGAGTAACAAGGTTCTGATGGGGTTATTCCCCTGACTGGCAGACTGAATGCAGTCTGGCAGTGTGAAGCTATGTATCATACGTCTGGCAGTGTGAAGCTATGTATCATACGTCTGGAAAAGACTTTGCATTCACTGAAATTCTTTCGTCCAACACGGCATTCTGGCTTCAGAGAATGTGCCATCGTTTCTTTCTTTTTCACCGCACCTCGAGGTTGTGTACACTGCTCATAAACCCTGTGAAGAAAATACCGTTGATGATTGCGTCTCTGTCTATACGTCTGTCCGGTAGATAGCTTTATCAATCGTCCCCAACACACCGTTTTCTTTGAAGAAGGACGGAAGACGGGTGGGGTGGGGGGGTTGGCTTACTGAAACGTGCATCTTCCTTCACAGAAACTTACTTCTCTTGCCTCAGAGAAACTCGAAACTTTGATTCAATGACACTTCCCCTTCTGTGTGAGGGAAATCTTTCCTCTCGCCTCACATAACTTTGCTCCATTTATAATTACAGACTTGATGAGATTCTCCAAGAGTTTAAAAACATACTTAAAAGATAACATCAGAGCATTCTTCTCTTTCCTTTTTGTCATGATAGCCAAAAGGACATAGGCAACTGAATGTCTTTATCATGGCCATGTAATATATATATATATATATATATATATATATATATATATATATATATATATATATATATATATATATATTATCCCTAGGGATAGGGGAGAAAGAATACTTCTCACGTATTCCCTGCGTGTCGTAGAAGGCGACTAAAAGGGGAGGGAGCGGGAGGCTGGAAATCCTCCCCTCTCGTTTTTTTTTAATTTTCCAAAAGAAGGAACAGAGAAGGGGGCCAGGTGAGGGTATTCCCTCAAAGGCCCAGTCCTCTGTTCTTAACGCTACCTCGCTAATGCAGGAAATGGCGAATAGTTTGAAAAAAAAAGAAAAAAAAAATATATATATATATATATATATATATATATATATATATATATATATATATATATATATATATATATATGCCAGGTACACATGTATCGACCAAAGACCAGCAACGAAGGGAGGATGCACAGCTGTGCTTGCTTTGAGCCAGTTACCCTCTGAGGGTTTCGGACCCAAGCGGGTTGATTTATAGTCGTTAATGCTCTCGACGACGCATTTCCTCATCTTTCCTCAAACCTACGACCAACCTCCTCGGGTCTTCCCCACAGGATACACATGCTGGATTACGGCAACTTCGTACCCGGGTACCTGTGGTCTTCCGCGGACCCCGTCCTCGCCCAGCTGGGGAACAAGCTAAGCCTCTTGCCTGACTACGACCGGGTCCTGGAAGCCTTCGACGCGGGGACGGGGTCCTGGAAGCCACCGAGTACTCGCAGTTCCTCTTCATCACGCGGGGGAGGAGCACGACCTCGTACGCCGTGGAGGAGAAGCTCTACCCGAACTACGTGGCCTGGGCCTTCCAGAAGGGAGCTCCTTATAAACACGTATTTGACAGGTAAGTTCTGACGCAGCGTTGTGTTTACGCAGTCATGTGCACGGGGCAGGGGTCGGCGTCTCATCGTACTTTCCTTTCCCCTCTAAAGATAATTATTCTTTTTCTTTTTTTAATTTTCGTTTAGTGGTTATGTAGCTGGAAGATGAGGGTCATAATGACCTTTAACAGTGATCGCAAGGCCTAAAGACCAAACCACTGACCGACCAACCAACCATCCGACCAGGTCACCAACCAAACTGCAAGGACGTTGAGTACACGACAGTCTACCAGGTTAGGACGAACCGGGTTACGACCAGCCTGACGTCAGGCAACGCTCACTGGGCGGATGGCGAGGTGCGCATCGCAGAACTCCTTTATCCAACGTATTAGGACCGCGTGAATCCCCCCTCGTGATACCCCAGACACTCGCTACTCTGCGTTAAGTAATGTTTCTCGCCTGGGATTACCTCAGGTATTTGCCCCCCGCGGATGGCATACCGGCACAGCAGGAGGAGGAGGAGGAGGAAGAGGAGGATATACATATAAAAAAGAACGAGTATTTGCTGGTTTTACGCTCTTGTACGGCACGGGAGGCCATCCTAACACGGGCGTAATGGGAGGAGGGTTTAGGTGCGGCCCGTATTTGCAGGAGGGTTGTAAACAAAGCCATTAGGCAGATTACAGTTTACGTAAACAGAAGCAATCACCGTGTCCCTAACACCTGAATGCAAAGCTATCAGCGTGGGCGACGCGCGCCAAACAAAACCACAATGTTAACCAAATTCCATTTCTCTCTTTCTTTTTTTTTTTGGTCGTGATTCTGAAATCATTCGAAGTTCTGGGATTTGATGCTTTGTACTTCTAATCACAGCAGATGATACAGCTTTCCAATCCTCTGAATCCACGACCTCCCAGTTAGACGGGAAGTGGAGCAACCCGTCATTCATTCCTTTCGTCCTTCATGATGTGTATATATATAGAAACAAACAGACGTCTCTGCAGCCAAAGATTCAATACCTCGGACATGAATGTTGTCTTCCTTGTGAGTGGATGGTGCTGAACCAACTCGTCACCACACACGCACTCACACACACCAAGTGTCTATTGTTCCATTTCGTATTTCACACACGTTCCACACAGGCCAGGCATCTGTATGTATCATTTCGTTTTGCTCTGGTTCACGCTTGGATGTGGGGTATTCCTTACTGAAGCAACGGAAGATACACAGAAAAAAGAAAGAGTTGTTCAAGTGTCTGAAAATCGTCGGAGAACTTCCAAAAGTCCATAAATGTATCTTCCTTCCACCGCTTGCTGCTGGCTTTCACAGGAACTCCAGAGAAATGTTCAAGTTTGTGTGGAGTTAGCATGCAAAGCGATCCCTTATCTGTGCCAGATATTTTGAGGGATTGAGGCGCATCCGTCGCTTACTGCTGAGTGAAGATAACATTACTGGAAACCCTCATCTTAAGAAACGAATCATTCAGTCATAATGGATACCGGAGACTTTACAAACTCTGGCCTTTTTCTTTTTTTCTTTTCTATGCATTTTACGAGAGAGAGAGAGAGAGAGAGAGAGAGAGAGAGAGAGAGAGAGAGAGAGAGAGAGAGAGAGAGAGAGAGAGAGAGAGAGAGAGAGACTTTCCCATTATGAGCGAGTCACGTTCTGGGCTCCATCAATTATCTTTAAGTGGTACAGCATATCTATAAATCGCTTCAGGGGGAGGGCGCTTAGATCTTCAAAACAGCTTTTATGCTAACAGAACACAGTAACGCTCATTGTGTGACACAGTTTACATATATATATATATATATATATATATATATATATATATATATATATATATATATATATATATTATTTCTTTCTTTCATACTATTCGTCATTTCCCGCGTCAGCGAGGTAGCGTTAAGAACAGAGGACTGGGCCTCTGAGGAAACATCCTCATCCAGCCGGAATCATGACTGATAATTTTTGTAATCATGCAGATTGTCTAATGAGGTTTGGATCCTTCATAAAAAACAAGTTCAAAACCATCTCGACGGTTCTTGTTTTTTACAATTTCGTTGTATGAACAGCAACGACAAGCGAAGCAGGATATACATCAAACAGAAAGTGTGGTTCGTATTGAATTTTCAGCCAGGTGGTGTCAACCAGCTTTCAAATGACTATATTTCCCCATATCTTACTTACGTGTGTTGATGAAGTGTCATAAGGTGTAGGTGGAAGGCGATGCGAGTGGTGTGGTGTGTGTGTGTGTGTGAGTGTGTGTGCAATGTGTGGAAATTCATATTTTAACAACTGCTGTCCAAGCTGTTCCGATAGATGTTGTTATCTACGAACAGTTGTATGAATAATGTATTTAGTTTGCATGTAATTTAGTTTCTGCGTCAGTGATGGATGAGGCGCCACACACGAATTGTACTGAACGTTACGCTATGTTGGAATGTATGTATAGATCTTGTGTTATTTGCTGAGTGTGAATTCACACGAACTTCCTGGAGATGCAGATGAAGACGTGTTGAATGGGAGTACACAGATATCTTCAAGATCTATCGGAGTGCTTGACGGAGGAAGATTCAATCAGATGTCTCTTGATGTGCGATGGTAAATTCTTCGTTCTCCCATACGATGGTATGTGCACATATCCGGTCCATAATATCCATCGAGAGTCATCCCTCCCGGGTGTGCATGGTGTGAGTATCATCAGCTGCCAGTGCATGACCGTGTGTGTCAAGGTTCACGTAGCATCTCGCGTTCCTGACGCGTGTTTGGAGTAATGGTGTCAACCTGACGTCAGGTACCTCAGCTGGATGTCCCAGTCTGGCCTGGTCGACCACTGGAGGCGATCCGTCGTCGACTCCTTCCGTCGCTCGACCGGCCGGGGGTCGAGGAGTGGCCAGGCCGAGGGAGGAGCGCCAGTACCTACAGCCACTCTCCCTCGAGCACCTGCAGGGGGCTTTCATCGTCCTGGCCCTCGTCAGCTGTGTGGCCCTCGTGGTCCTACTGCTGGAGGCGACCTCGGAGTGCAACACGGGAGAGTGATCGATGACGTCTCGTGAGGACAGGTAGGTCTGTTACCTGAATACCAGGAACGTTAAGCGTTCTGAGGACACACCATCTGTCAGTGGTACACATTCCTAGTCACATTATTTCCATGTTAGCTGAGACGGCACGGGCGACTGAGGCCCTAATTAAGGCCTCTCTGACGATATATATACATATAAAATATCAACATTACATACAGTTTTCCAATTCGTTGGTGACAGGTTCTTATATTTCAAAGTCCTCGTACACTTCGTCTGGGAAAAGGAACAGAGTCTGTGTGTTTATCATTTCCAGGAGCGGTGGACAACAGCTCAACAACATCATTATGCACCGCAGAACTCACCCAAACATTCCCTCTCACAAAACACACGTTCTGACCCCCTCTCCTTCTGGGCAACATATCGCCAGGCTGTTCCTTCTGTTTCCATCGCCTCTCCTCGTGATCCGACACGTCCCCCAAGGTATTACACATATGCCTGGCTCGCCAGCGAGAGCTCTCTCTCTCTCTCTCTCTCTCTCTCTCTCTCTCTCTCTCTCTCTCTCTCTCTCTCTCTCTCTCCCACACACACTTCTGGATGATGGGAACAAACAGGTGATATTCAGTTCCACTTCAACATAAAGGAAAACCAATGATGATCCTGCGGTGAAGGTTTCTGTGGAGGATTTGATTATGATCAGCTTCGATCGTCTGTGATACATTTTTGAACGTGTCGCTTTCACCTGCGGGGTGTGTGTGTGTGTGTGTGTGTGTGTGGGGGGGGGGGGGGGTGTATTTCTAACGCACAACCACTCCATCGACTTCCGTCAGCACAAAAGAAAAAACCCGGAACATTATATAATATATATATATATATATATATATATATATATATATATATATATATATATATATATATATATATATGCCAGGTACACATGTATCGACCACAGACCAGCAACGAAGGGAGGATGCACAGCTGTGCTTGCTTTGAGCGGGTTTCGGACCCAAGCGGGTTGATTTATAGTCGTTAATACTCTCGACGACGCATTTCCTCATCTTTCCTCAAACCTACGACCAACCTCCTCGGGTCTTCCCCACAGGATACACATGCTGGATTACGGCAACTTCGTACCCGGGTACCTGTGGTCTTCCGCGGACCCCGTCCTCGCCCAGCTGGGGAACAAGCTAAGCCTCTTGCCTGACTACGACCGGGTCCTGGAAGCCTTCGACGCCGGGGACGGGGTCCTGGAAGCCACCGAGTACTCGCAGTTCCTCTTCATCACGCGGGGGAGGAGCACGACCTCGTACGCCGTGGAGGAGAAGCTCTACCCGAACTACGTGGCCTGGGCCTTCCAGAAGGGAGCTCCTTATAAACACGTATTTGACAGGTAAGTTCTGACGCAGCGTTGTGTTTACGCAGTCATGTGCACGGGGCAGGGGTCGGCGTCTCATCGTACTTTCCTTTCCCCTCTAAAGATAATTATTCTTTTTCTTTTTTTAATTTTCGTTTAGTGGTTATGTAGCTGGAAGATGAGGGTCATAATGACCTTTAACAGTGATCGCAAGGCCTAAAGACCAAACCACTGACCGACCAACCAACCATCCGACCAGGTCACCAACCAACTGCAAGGACGCTGAGTACACGACAGTCTACCAGGTTAGGACGAACCGGGTTACGACCAGCCTGACGTCAGGCAACGCTCACTGGGCGGATGGCGAGGTGCGCATCGCAGAACTCCTTTATCCAACGTATTAGGACCGCTTGAATCCCCCCCCCCCCTCGTGATACCCCCAGACACTGGCTACTCTGCGTTAAGTAATGTTTCTCGCCTGGGATTACCTCAGGTATTTGCCCCCCGCGGATGGCATACCGGCACAGCAGGAGGAGGAGGAGGAGGAAGAGGAGGATATACATATAAAAAAGAACGAGTATTTGCTGGTTTTACGCTCTTGTACGGCACGGGAGGCCATCCTAACACGGGCGTAATGGGAGGAGGGTTTAGGTGCGGCCCGTATTTGCAGGAGGGTTGTAAACAAAGCCATTAGGCAGATTACAGTTTACGTAAACAGAAGCAATCACCGTGTCCCTAACACCTGAATGCAAAGCTATCAGCGTGGGCGACGCGCGCCAAACAAAACCACAATGTTAACCAAATTCATTTCTCTCTTTCTTTTTTTTTTTGGTCGTGATTCTGAAATCATTCGAAGTTCTGGGATTTGATGCTTTGTACTTCTAATCACAGCAGATGATACAGCTTTCCAATCCTCTGAATCCACGACCTCCCAGTTAGACGGGAAGTGGAGCAACCCGTCATTCATTCCTTTCGTCCTTCATGATGTGTATATATATAGAAACAAACAGACGTCTCTGCAGCCAAAGATTCAATACCTCGGACATGAATGTTGTCTTCCTTGTGAGTGGATGGTGCTGAACCAACTCGTCACCACACACGCACTCACACACACCAAGTGTCTATTGTTCCATTTCGTATTTCACACACGTTCCACACAGGCCAGGCATCTGTATGTATCATTTCGTTTTGCTCTGGTTCACGCTTGGATGTGGGGTATTCCTTACTGAAGCAACGGAAGATACACAGAAAAAAGAAAGAGTTGTTCAAGTGTCTGAAAATCGTCGGAGAACTTCCAAAAGTCCATAAATGTATCTTCCTTCCACCGCTTGCTGCTGGCTTTCACAGGAACTCCAGAGAAATGTTCAAGTTTGTGTGGAGTTAGCATGCAAAGCGATCCCTTATCTGTGCCAGATATTTTGAGGGATTGAGGCGCATCCGTCGCTTACTGCTGAGTGAAGATAACATTACTGGAAACCCTCATCTTAAGAAACGAATCATTCAGTCATAATGGATACCGGAGACTTTACAAACTCTGGCCTTTTTTTTTTTCTTTTCTATGCATTTTACGAGAGAGAGAGAGAGAGAGAGAGAGAGAGAGAGAGAGAGAGAGAGAGAGAGAGAGAGAGAGAGAGAGAGAGAGAGAGAGAGACTTTCCCATTATGAGCGAGTCACGTTCTGGGCTCCATCAATTATCTTTAAGTGGTACAGCATATCTATAAATCGCTTCAGGGGGAGGGCGCTTAGATCTTCAAAACAGCTTTTATGCTAACAGAACACAGTAACGCTCATTGTGTGACACAGTTTACATATATATATATATATATATATATATATATATATATATATATATATATATATATATATATATATATATATTTCTTTCTTTCATACTATTCGTCATTTCCCGCGTCAGCGAGGTAGCGTTAAGAACAGAGGACTGGGCCTCTGAGGAAACATCCTCATCCAGCCGGAATCATGACTGATAATTTTTGTAATCATGCAGATTGTCTAATGAGGTTTGGATCCTTCATAAAAAACAAGTTCAAAACCATCTCGACGGTTCTTGTTTTTTACAATTCTGTTGTATGAACAGCTACGACAAGCGAAGCAGGATATACATCAAACAGAAAGTGTGGTTCGTATTGAATTGTCAGCCAGGTGGTGTCAACCAGCTTTCAAATGACTATATTTCCCCATGTCTTACTTACGTGTGTTGATGAAGTGTCATAAGGTGTAGGTGGAAGGCGATGCGAGTGGTGTGGTGTGTGTGTGTGTGTGAGTGTGTGTGCAATGTGTGGAAATTCATATTTTAACAACTGCTGTCCAAGCTGTTCCGATAGATGTTGTTATCTACGAACAGTTGTATGAATAATGTATTTAGTTTGCATGTAATTTAGTTTCTGCGTCAGTGATGCATGAGGCGCCACACACGAATTGTACTGAACGTTACGCTATGTTGGAATGTATGCATAGATCTTGTGTTATTTGCTGAGTGTGAATTCACACGAACTTCCTGGAGATGCAGATGAAGACGTGTTGAATGGGAGTACACAGATATCTTCAAGATCTATCGGAGTGCTTGACGGAGGAAGATTCAATCAGATGTCTCTTGATGTGCGATGGTAAATTCTTCGTTCTCCCATACGATGGTATGTGCACATATCCGGTCCATAATATCCATCGAGAGTCATCCCTCCCGGGTGTGCATGGTGTGAGTATCAGAAGCTGCCAGTGCATGACCGTGTGTGTCAGGGTTCACGTAGCATCTCGCGTTCCTGACGCGTGTTTGGAGTAATGGTGTCAACCTGACGTCAGGTACCTCAGCTGGATGTCCCAGTCTGGCCTGGTCGACCACTGGAGGCGATCCGTCGTCGACTCCTTCCGTCGCTCGACCGGCCGGGGTCGAGGAGTGGCCAGGCCGAGGGAGGAGCGCCAGTACCTACAGCCACTCTCCCTCGAGCACCTGCAGGGGGCTTTCATCGTCCTGGCCCTCGTCAGCTGTGTGGCCCTCGTGGTCCTACTGCTGGAGGCGACCTCGGAGTGCAACACGGGAGAGTGATCGATGACGTCTCGTGAGGACAGGTAGGTCTGTTACCTGAATACCAGGAACGTTAAGCGTTCTGAGGACACACCATCTGTCAGTGGTACACATTCCTAGTCACATTATTTCCATGTTAGCTGAGACGGCACGGGCGACTGAGGCCCTAATTAAGGCCTCTCTGACGATATATATACATATAAAATATCAACATTACATACAGTTTTCCAATTCGTTGGTGACAGGTTCTTATATTTCAAAGTCCTCGTACACTTCGTCTGGGAAAAGGAACAGAGTCTGTGTGTTTATCATTTCCAGGAGCGGTGGACAACAGCTCAACAACATCATTATGCACCGCAGAACTCACCCAAACATTCCCTCTCACAAAACACACGTTCTGACCCCCTCTCCTTCTGGGCAACATATCGCCAGGCTGTTCCTTCTGTTTCCATCGCCTCTCCTCGTGATCCGACACGTCCCCCAAGGTATTACACATATGCCTGGCTCGCCAGCGAGAGCTCTCTCTCTCTCTCTCTCTCTCTCTCTCTCTCTCTCTCTCTCTCTCTCTCTCTCTCTCTCTCCCACACACACTTCTGGATGATGGGAACAAACAGGTGATATTCAGTTCCACTTCAACATAAAGGAAAACCAATGATGATCCTGCGGTGAAGGTTTCTGTGGAGGATTTGATTATGATCAGCTTCGATCGTCTGTGATACATTTTTGAACGTGTCGCTTTCACCTGCGGGGTGTGTGTGTGTGTGTGTGTGTGTGTGGGGGGGGGGGGGGTGTATTTCTAACGCACAACCACTCCATCGACTTCCGTCAGCACAAAAGAAAAAACCCGGAACATCCATCACACACGCTGCAGGTAAAAGCAGAGCAAATGGCAAGGACCCAGTGCTCCTCCTCCTCCTCCTCCTCCTCCTGCTGCTGATGATGATGGAGGAACGTCACACAGTCGATGTTTGACATGAGGGATCAGTGATAGTCACGGGTTACTGCAGTGTCTTCCCCTCCACACAACCCACCTGCTCCCTCCCTCCTCACTCAGTGTTTCCTTTTCCTCTTCTTTCAAATTCTTCCGTTCTTCATTTTTCCCCCTGACTTTCCACCTTGTCCCGTGGGATAGATATTGACACCTCTCACTCACAACAACAATGGATGTCCCACAGGACATGCGGGCACTGAAAGTGTGTGTGTGTTTGTAAGTGTGGTCTTAGAATGATCTTGAGCACCTTTAACGGGGTCCAGCAGCTCCGGTATATATATATATATATATATATATATATATATATATATATATATATATATATATTCCTATGAGTCCACGGGGAAAATGACACAAGATAAGTTCCCAAGTGCACTTTCGTGTAATAATCACATCATCAAAGGGGACACAAGAGAGAAATATAAATCAGTTGATATACATTGAAGAGACGAAGCTAGGACGCCATTCGGTAAACATGCGATTTATATATATATATATATATATATATATATATATATATATATATATATATATATATATACATATATATATATATATATATATAAAGAACATCGGCGCCTTTCGGGGTTCCGTCCGTCAGCCACGCTCGTCCTTTTTAACGATATTTTCTCGTCGACAAATGACTCACTCGTATGTTTACATCTGAACACACTACTGCACCCACACCCTCCCCCCGCCCGACACCAACCCCCACCCCCGGGTGTTTGGGTGGGGGGGTGGGGGGGGTAACCTAACACAGGAGACCCCCCCCCTCCGTAACGACCACTCTCCTACGACACTACCATCCCGCCGCCCCGGGAACCATCCGTAACGACCACACTGCACTAAGCAGGAGGAGGAGACACATTCCAATTTCCTTTCCATGTCGTTGAAGTTTTTGTTCGTTGCTCCTTCCATCTCGATTCTCCCTTTGTTCTTGTTCTTATTCATCTATTCATCTCTGTGATGCTCGCTCCCTGCCCCAAGTTGGTGTGTGTGTGTGTGTGTGTGTGTGTGTGTGTGTGTGTGTGTGTGTGTGTGTGTGTGTGTGAGCGCTGTTCACCTTGATAGAAAATGCCAGATATACATCAAACTGGATAGACTATTTTTTCCTTCTAACAACAGTACTAAAACAGGGCTCGCTCTATATGCAGTTGAGTGCGTGTATGATCTTCCCTTAAACTGCCGCTTATAACAATGACGCTGACGACCTTAATGACCCTGGCAAATAATAGGCTCAAATCACCAACCAATCACCGTGGAATGGGACGCTTGCTTACGTAACGTGAGCCGACAACAGAGAGGACCTATGCTGAGCACCAGGGGACTGTCACCCTCACTCTTGCACCCCCCCACGAACCCTCCAAACAAACACCCGCCCAGCCCCTCCTCTCACGTCCTAGGCTTCGCTCACCCGTTCCCCCTTCAGTCAACGATCAAGACTTGGATGTTTCTCAGCTCTGTTCCCCAGCCATCTAAACCTGCAGCGAACTGAGCCTCAAAGAACATGGGGGGAGGCCCCCCCGCCAAGCTTACACCGGGCAAAGACACTTTGATATACAATAAACAAAGACAAAACAATAACACGGGATCGTCTCTCCACTGCAAGTGAAGAGTCACGTCTGGGGAGGACCACATCATCGTCAGGCAACGAAGCAGAGTACAACTGTCTCTGCCACTGAGTACAGCGCAGCCTTGGAGTTCCAGGAGCCCCTTGGATCAACGGGAAGAGCGGTCCTGTAGTTTCTACGTGTATATATATATATATATATATATATATATATATATATATATATATATATATATATATATATATATATATATTCCCTTTTCTCTCCCATTCCAGTTAGTGTTATCATTTCGACTCGCCCACCACAGCGAATTTGAAAATAAAAAGCACAACTCATGACACAGGTACATTATCATCCCAAGTTACGTCAAGTCCTTCATCAGATGTGCGTACACAATACACAAACAGAATTCACTTTCAGTGTCCTCGCGGCTCTTCTCCTCCTCAAGCAAATTACAATCCCTTCCACCAGATGTTATCTGTTTTCTAAACCAGATAGAAATACATTTTTCTTTCGACTCTTATCAAAGTCAACGAGTTATAGATAACGTGATGAGGGTATTAGGTCTCGGATACTCTGAGAGAGAGAGAGAGAGAGAGAGAGAGAGAGAGAGAGAGAGAGAGAGAGAGAGAGAGAGAGAGAGAGAGAGGCCAGCGGGCTCCTCATCAGCAAAGGCGGAGCCTGACATATCTGCAAGTGTTCCTTTGAACTCCGCTCGATGCGTTTCTCCTGATGAGGTGAACAGTCAGGAGTCTGTAATTTTCAGTCGGGCGAAACTTGAGATGGAGAAGGAAATGAGAGAGAGAGAGAGAGAGAGAGAGAGAGAGAGAGAGAGAGAGAGAGAGAGAGAGAGAGAGAGAGAGAGAGAGAGAGAGAGAGAGAGGTATGGAGTCAGGGCACCAATCAAACAACAGATCACCTGTTGATTATATTGCAGGTAATCAACAAGAGGCAGCGAGGATCTTTCCTCACTCTTAGTCCATCAACAACAAATACAGCGACATGGTAAGAATCACCCTGGAATGAGGCCATTGTTCTGGTATCCGTACGCTGATGTAGCAGAGTATTGCCCCTCTGTAATAACCACGTTTGTGAAAAATCGTATTAAAGTTATACTGACATCAAGGTCTAATTTCTCCCTATATATATATATATATATATATATATATATATATATATATATATATATATATATATATATATATATATCCCAGAGTCTCTGGTTACCTTGTGTGGGTGACCCGGATTTAACTATGGTGTTAAAAGCTGGACAGATGGTTGCTGGTGAACAGTCTCGCGTGCGAGAACCACTACAATATTTTCGTGGAGTGCACTCCCATGCCTAACAACCACTACAACACCTGGTTGGGACCACCTCTATTCATAACAACCACCACAACAACTGGTGGGAACCTCTACTATTCATAACTACCATACCACCCAGTAGGAACCACTACTATTCATAACAACCACCACAACAACTGGTGAAGACCTCTACTATCCATCACACCTACAACAACACTTGTGTGTCTTCGTCAGTTGCCAGGCCGGCCACCACAACAACGATACAACAATGACACTAAATTCTGGTTATACGTCGGAAGGAACCCGTGGGCGTGTGTATATGTATGTATGTATGTATGTATGTATGTATGTATGTATGTATGTATGTATGTATGTATGTATGTGTGATGCTGAATGGAACTGCCATCAAAAGCTAAAGACCATTAAGCCAGAACCCGTATACCATACGTCACACGTCCCAAGAATTTATGTATCAAGTTTGTGTGCGTTACGTAAAAGAGGCCGTTTTCTATTTCGTTGAAATATACGTTTATTGCAGCGCGTAAGTTTCTGGATGTTTGACAGGCCAACCAGCGCTAACAACTCCGTTCATATCATCAACTCCAATTCAATAAAAGACATACATTCTCATAAAATGCTGTTGTTGTTTTTTACATATATATCTTTTACTCCGGAATCATAAATCGACCAGGCACAAGACGACGAGGCTGGGAGACGCCACACACACACACACACACACACACACACACACACACACACACACACACACACACACACACACACACACACGTACATTATGGAACCCAAGGTCCGATACACACTGGAAACTAAAAAGAAAAAGAGTGCGAAGGAAGAAATGGGGATATGAACAAGATGCTAGAAAATAAAAAGATGAGTAAATTTGAGGATGGAAGGTCGAGATGGTCTATAACTCGAACGAGAGATAAGAAGTAACACAAAGGAAAACGTAACAGATAAGACTAAGGATCAGGGTAAATGGCAAAAGCAATGAAGCATCATTTCAAAAAAAGAAAAAAAAAATAGACGACACACTACGGGACATGAAGTAGTCTGAGTGAACGTTCATAACAGGAAGGAACCACAGCGGAGGGTAGAGGCGGGGCGAACGGACGGTATGACAGAAAGAGGAGAATGAGGGACACGAGACGACCACGCGCATCTTGAGAGCAACGTCGTCGAACACTAGGATGGCAGGAGTGACACCCAGAGTGGGTGGGGGGGGGGGGGCAACTGCAGTAAACACCAGCCAGGAGGTGGATGATGGAGGAGGGAGGAGGAGGAGAGGAGGGAAGGTGGGTGGTGCCTGGCCTGGCGCGCGCTAGTCAAGGTTAATGTCTCGGGTGCAGCCAGTGATAGTGGCATATAGATTTTCCCAAAGAGACACTCTCGAGCGGCGGCGACGACTCTGTGTGTGTGTGTGTGTGTGTGTGTGTGTGTGTGTGTGTCTGTGTGTGTGTGTGTGTGTGTGTGTGTGTGTGTCTGTGTGTGTGTGTGTATGTGTGTGTGTGTGTATGTGTGTGTGTGTGTGTGTGTGTGTGTGTATGTGTGTGTGTGTGTGTGTGAAAACGAACGTATGTTCGTATGCGGTTGTATGTTTACGTATGTATGTATGCGTGTATAGCTATGATTACGTAGTAGTGCAGCGTGCATAAATACGTAATCAATTACTCTAACATCAACATTACCCAATACAAGACCAAAACAACTTCGTAAACACATTCTAAAGCACCGGGGAACTAGAAATTCATCCCCGAGAGCGGAGAATTAATTCCAGTCCTCCTCCTCCTCCTCCTTGCATGCCTTCAAGATTTCGAGCCGTTGGCAATTTTGCGCGAGGGACAACAAGTTCCTCCAGGACCCCTGGCAGGATCACAAGGTCAGTCACATGACTCAGGAATGAATCGTGACGTAGCAATCGTTAACTTCACATCGACACAAAGAACACCTTCGAGAAAACAGGCATAAAGAAAAGCAAGCGGACGCGAGTCTTATCAACACCAAGAAATATATATATACAGCAGTCGAAAATTATTGACCACTTTCTTCACTATGCACGTCGGTGAACAGGAAGGGCATGTCTGTGGTACGATATCCAATGGCGGTTTGCAGTTTACGAATGTGATGGAACTTCATGTATTAAGAAATATATCCATTTTCCTGATCAGTGATTTGTCTAAGTTCCTCGAAGATTGATTAAATATCTTAAAAAATTCATCTTGCAAACTTTCTAATTGCTTTCCTCATTTCCTCTCCCCCCTTTATGACGGAGGAGGAACAAAAATTCAAAAACTCTTTTGAGTCTTGCTCCAATTTCTCGCAAGTTTCAGAATAAAGAAAAGGGGGCTCTTACCTCCGACCGAGGCAGCTGGGTCTGACGTCAGTCAGGGCAACATTGCCCTTATGTATCACGTATCTTCTCGACCACAGACCCCACCCCCACACACAACCGGGAGGGAGGGAGGGGCGCGGGGAGGCGGGGCTAGATTTTGTCAACTTACGAACCTTTAAAGAGCAACCATTTGTCTTCCCTACGGTACGAGCTACAGAAAGGAACAATATAGAAGAATCACGGCAGTTTTCAAAAAGCATATTTCTCGTACGTTCCCCGTGGCTGTAAATTTCAGCCATGATATATTGGTGTCTGATCATAAATTTCGTAAAGAGAATGAGATAAGGAGGTGGGACAGCAAAGGGCTGTCACTGACAGGAGCCCATGACAGGATTGGCCTTTGAGAGTGTGAACACACACACACACACACACACACACACACACACACACACACACACAGATAAGCAAAGACGGACGTCAAGATAAGGAATTAAGGTGCATGCGAGAAGTGGAGAAAAAGAGGCCGGAGAATCATTAGTATAAGCGCCTTGCTGCATGTAAGACCTGACTTCCAAGGCGTCCGAGTGAAGTCATAAAGAGTATTGAGACTGGCCTTATCAGAGACTTAGTCATTTATTAAGCAATATAAGCTTGGTCCACTGGTTTATGGCGGTATAAAGTGAGGGTGAAGGATATTGCCCTCCGAATTCCGATAGCGAGAGATAGAGGAGACGTGTGTGTGTGTGTGTGTGTGTGTGTGTGTGTGTGTGTGTGTGTGTGTGTGTTTAGGATTACCTTTTGGCACTGTACAGGGAGGGAATTATACACACCTGGAGCCCCGTGTCTTGAACATTGCGTCCCACAGCTTCATATATCCCACAGCTACATAAACTGCTGTATGCTGTGGACACACACGCTCTCTCTCTCTCTCTCTCTCTCTCTCTCTCTCTCTCTCTCTCTCTCTCTCTCTCTCTCTCTCTCTCTCTCAGGCACTCCGAGCCCAAAAACGGTGTGACGTCCATACGCACGCGAACACTTTTTTAGACAAACTAATGCCTTTGTGTACGTTGGACCATCTAATAAACAGACCGTATTCACGACATAAAACGGAGGCTGCCCGTGGAGGAAAACATTTACGACCCAAACATAGGAGTAACAACAGTAGGTTGATTGGTTCCTTCACACCTCTTCCCCCACCTCCTACCACTAGAGGGCGAGGCCTGGGGGGGATTTAGACTCCTGCCGACAGTAAACATGGCTCGACACTTGTTACCCCTCCTCAGCCCACTGCTCACAGGAGATAAACTGGCACACAATATAAGCATTTTCATTAAGGATATTTAATACATATATATGGGAAGGGAGAAAAACGCTTTTTGCGGACACAACATATTGTGTGTGTGTGTGTGTGTGTGTGTGTGTGTGTGTGTGTGTGTGTGTGTGTGTGTATACATATATATATATATATATATATATATATATATATATATATATATATATATATATATATATATATATACATAATTAATTTGCTGAGACTTATGTTTCTAACGGAGAGCCAACAACCCGCCTCAGTGTGCCTCAAGCTATCTTGAAGGAACGATATCTTTCCTTTACTCTTTCAGTCTGCCAATTCGCTAAACGAATTTTCGCTACAGGGCGCTGATATTCTTCTGCTAGTGCTTCAAGATGCTGGCTCTTTCTAAGGAAGAGGAAGCCCGAATTCTCGCCTAAAAGCAAGAAAATGTGGGTACACGTGAGATCTCTAGACGCACTGGGCGCTCCCAAAGCATGATCAGGCGGCTGCTTCCTACAACCCCGTCTCAGTGCCCCGCCTCACTCACGAGATCAAGACCCTATGTATCCAAAACATGGACCTAGAATACTCCAGGAACCTTAGCGAGTACGTATATGGCGGGAGCTGTTGGGTGTAACCAGAGATTCCACATACGCCTGCCAGACATCAACCAACAAGGGAGGGGGCACAGCGTATGCTACATGTGAAGCGAGTGGTTCTGACAGCAGTTATGCCAGGCCCCAGGCCCCAGGCCTCACACACACACACACACACCCACATTATATATATATATATATATATATATATATATATATATATATATATATATATATATATATATAACCGTATGGCTCGTCAGATCTTTCAAGAACCATATGAAAACGTTCCATCATCTACATCTTAAATCAATAAAAAATTTTCACATATATATTTGACTCTGGTTTAAATCTGGAGAACAGTTAATTAGAAAAAAAATACACCTGATTATGACACTCAAGGGAACTTACTGACTGTTAGATAATACATTTACTTACACAGTTGAAATACTTTCCTGTCACACCAGACCGCTTCGTCCTGGGCCACGACCAGTGTTGTTACCTACATGTAAGGTTCGTCTGCACACTTGATTGCTGTATTCACAGTGGTGCGGGGATGGCTCACTACAGTTGTGTGTTTTGCACAGTTTCCCAAAGATATTCATCTTACATATGTACCGGTACGCGTTTGAATATATATATATATATATATATATATATATATATATATATATATATATATATATATATATATATATATATATATATAATATATATTGTTGTGATGCCTTGCAGTAAACTGAGAGAGAAATATGAGCTTCCTCCCCTTAAGTCTTACCCCTGTTGTATGTCACCATTTCCTCTTCCTTTAAAGAAATGATGTGGTGTCCACCTTCATCTTAAAGGCATGATAGTGAGGAGAATATCATACGTAAGATTTGTCGCAGAAATTTCAGTTTCTTTTCAGTTCCCTTTTATACATTTAGATAATTCTCTAAATCTAAGGTCCAGGGTTATCAGTGTCTGTCCCTAAGTGAAACCATTATATACCCCCAGACTTAAGATGAGAGCAACAATATTACCATCCTTGTACATTCTCGGTGCACTTGGACCCCCCCCTTAGCTGAAGGCCCTTTAGCAACTGTGTAATTGTGTGTTTTAAGGGGACACAGTTCCACACTCGTGCTGCCCCGTCTCTTTACTTTGTGTATACGTACCATGTCTTTGCTGGTGAGTGTAAGCGAGTGTGTGTACATACTCATTTGTTGTCTACTTTTACAGTTAAGGGAAGGAATCCCCGGGGCCTCGCCGTTTTTTGTTCGTTTGTGCATTTGTGTGGTGCATGTATGTGTATGTATCTGTCTTCTATATACACATGTGTTCGTATATATATGGGTTTACGTAGGTCTTGTCTGTATGCATGTATGTGTAGCTTATCTAAACACCGTTTAGGTAAATGCGAAGTTGTTATAGAATAAGAAAAGAAAAGAAAAAACGCAATTCCTGGAATCTATCGGTCCCAAAATACGTAGTCTTTCAGAAATCCTTCCAAAGAACATGGTCCGTAAACTGCGATAAAAAGACCAGGTCGACATAACGAGACAAAAGAAAACGGTCCTAATGCTGAAAGTGTCGTGAGCTTGAGAGACGTAAAAAGAGGACCTCTGTCCTTAATGCTCGCCCACTCTCTTTCAGTCTCTCGCTCTTTACGAGATAATCCTAAAACCCGTTAAGAATTGAGGGACAATACAGCCGGCGTAGTTATGGCCCCCGTTCTGATAAATTAGCATTCAAAGTAATATATATATATATATATATATATATATATATATATATATATATATATATATATATATATATATATATATCTTTCTTTTCTTTCATACTATTCGCCATTTCCCGCATTAGCGAGGTAGCGTTGAGAACAGAGGACTGGGCCCTTGAGGGAATATCCTCACCTGGGCCCCTTCTCTGTTCCCCTTCTCTTTTGGAAAATTAAAAAAAAAAGTGAGAGAGGAGGATTTCCAGCCCCCGCTCCCTCCCCTTTTAGTCGCCTTCTACGACACGCAGGGAATACGTGGGAAGTATTCTTTCTCCCCTATCCCCAGGGATAATATATATATATATATATATATATATATATATATATATATATATATATATATAATATATTATATATATATGGTGTGGGAGGCAAGCTGCTAGAAGCAGTGAAAAGCTTTCATCGAGGATGCGAGGCACGTGTACGTGTAGGAGGAGAGGAAAGCGACTGGTTCCCAGCGAATGCAGGTCTGCGGCAGGGGTGTGTGATGTCTCCATGGCTGTTTCAACTTGCTTATGGATGGGGTTGCTAGGGAGGTAAATGCAAGAGTCCCGGAAAGAGGGGCAAAGTAACAATCATCTGATTTGAGCCAAGGGATAGTGTAGTATCATTGCTTCCGTTCGAACTTTCGCCCGAGGCCGCTTCGTGGGCAACCAGTGAAGCCTGGTACTGACGCTGCACATGTTGTGTAATAAAGGGCCAAGGCAAAGTATAATAGAGTTCAGGTCACAGTTTCCAAGGTAGTTCAAGTCAATTGGAGGACCGATTGAGAATATAACATGAGTAATATATAGTTATTATCACAATTGATGGATGTCATGACGAACATGAAGCGTAAAGCGATATTAGTGTGTGGGTGAGTGAGAGGATGAGCTTAACTCCCTTAAGTTTACCTGTGTAGTACATCTCTCCTAAAAATGTGTGGTGCACCTACATCTAAGTCTCGAAGGAGAAAATCATAGAAGTTTTGCAAGGAACAGTTCTTCCAACAATGCTGCATTTTACATAGGATCGACAGGCCAGGGGATTTCGTCGTAGTGCATAGTGACCATTGAATACAAGCTCTGAGACAACATATTGTCATCTTGTGTTTCGGCACTGGACCCCCATAGCGAGGCCTTAGAATGTGGTAAAAGAGCGGGTTTGAAGGGGAAAGTGGCCCTTGTGAACGGTCTTGGGCACATGTGGAAAATAGTTTGCGGTGAGTAAGCAGTGATGGGACATTTGTGGTCTTTTTAGTTAGGGAAGGAACCGGGGTCGCGTTTTGTTGTTGTGCATTGTGTAGTGCATGAGGAGTGTAGCCATATATATGGTCGTATATATGGGTTAAAAAGATTTCGTGTATCTGATGTAGCTATCTAAACACCGTTAGGTAAATGAAGGTAGTAAGAATAAGTGAAGAAGAAAAGATGGTAACAGTGGATTATCGGTCAAATCGTAGTCTTGAAATCATTGCCGAAGACATGGTCAAACTGCGATGAAAAACAGGTGACATACGGATAAAGAACGCTATGCTGAAAGTGTGTGGCTTGAAACGTAAAGAGCTTGTTAATGTGACTCTCTTTCATTGTTTTACGATAATCCTAAAGTTAGAATGGAAATACAGCCGGTAGTTTGGGTCGATATTAGCATTCAAGGATGGTATATATATTATGGCATTTATATATTTATTTATCACCTGCATATATCACTATAATCGTCCGCCGCAACCTGGTGATTTCAGTCTAGCTTGTTATGCAGCAGTACTTACTAAATGCGATACTTCATCCCCAAATTACATTTCCCGTTCACAGAGGGCCGTACCAGCCTGACTAGACCTCGCTCAAAAAGAAACCAAAAAATAAGAAAAAAAAATATGAAAAGAATAACACGAAACCGGAATCTTGACGACGCTCTGTGTCCTCTTTTGCGCCATCGCCCACGGCAAGGGGAGGAGTGCACGATAAATTCGACACCGTTGAGGCAAAAATCAAATCTGTTCGGGAAAAGTGACGTAGAAAAAAAAAAGAAAAAAGATTTAGATAAAAATGAAAACAGCTTTACCGATGTCGGAGTTAACTGGATCCCTGTCCTTGTGTGCTGGGGTTACTTCTAGTTATTTTTAGCGGATCTGGGAACCTTCGGAAAATACTGGTTTCGCTGTCGAGTGAGGCCGATGATAGATGGCAGAGCAAGAGATACAAACCTGTTGCCTTCCCCCACACCCCCAATCCCTTTCTATCACTAGATGCATCCAATTTACACACGCCTCCTCGTCAGTGTTCGAATCCCAGCCGTAACGCCGACTTTGACTTTCGTCCACTCGAGTCGTGGCGATCGCGTGCACGAGTAGGGTGTCTGACGAGTTGCTCTGCGATCGGGCAGTGCTCGCTCCTCACGACTCTCTTATCATCAGCGTCTGGTATGTGCTGCATGTGGGTATCCTTGCGGTATACTTCCTAACCTATGTTACTGAGGGCCTCAAACAGGGAGGTTGAGAGGGGTAACACAGCCACACGCCAGACCAGGACGGTAAGGTGGATGAAGTAAGCGAGACGAAGCTTTAGGGTAACGGCCGCTCGCATTTAATGTTCAGCCACGGGACCAACGTCAACATATGCGAGGTTCCGCCTTATAAAAGAAAACGATGATTCAAATTATGTAAAGACGGAAGAGAAATATGACCGAACAGCTGGTGCTCTTGGAAGATGTAATTGCGCTCCAAGAAAAAACGAGGGGGGGAAGAAATATTTGCTTTTAAGCTGGAAAATGTGTGTGTGTGTGTGTGTCAGAGAGAGAGAGAGAGAGAGAGAGAGAGAGAGAGAGAGAGAGAGAGAGAGAGAGAGAGAGAGAGAGAGCGTACAGTGGAAATGGACCGGGCTCAAGAACTTCCACTGCACAGTGCATGTGTAGTGAAGGCAAGGAAGATCATGTGAAAGGACGACTCATAACCCCTGTACATCGGTGTGGTGTGGGGCGCAGCGAAAGAACGGTATCAGAAAGCAAAGGCAACAGAACAGAACTGGAACTATATATATATATATATATATATATATATATATATATATATATATATATATATATATATATATATATATATATATTCCTTTCTTTACATGACACTCTTCGGGAATGTATGTTGCCAGACAATGAAATTAATGAAAAATATGCACAAGCTGCTTTACGCACACTCGCAACTTTTGAAACTACGTTGCAGAGTTTTGCACACCGAGATAAAATTACACGAAAACTTGTATATTTATACACTGGATTTGCATACGAGTGATAATCATGGTGTGTTCATGAAGCACAGGGTGAACGGCCTGTACACTATTCTGAACAGTCACCCAAAACACTCCACTTTATTGCCCATTCAGTCTGACAGAAGTTTACATGGGACATGGATCTCTCCCTTCTTCATCCCCTTTCACCACCACGGAGGCTTGCCTGCACTAACCTCGCAACTCCTCTCTCTTTTCTCTGTTGACTGATAACATTTCCCTCCACCCTCGTCAGGGGCCATCACGTCTCCCGTTTTCTGTCCTTTCCATATACTCCCATGTACACCCTAGCACTGATACAGGTAAATGGGGGTCAGCCACGCTTCCCAACACAATATAGTCTAATCAGCACCCTAAATCCACCCATCTCAGCTATAGGTAAACAAACTCATGTATTCGTGTGCCTGTGTATGCGTGTATGTGTATATACGAGCGCATATATGTAGTTATCTATTTGTGGCGTAAAGCTAGAGAGAGTGCTACACTCGAGGGGGATCCCATCACTTAAACTTTCTCAGCAATCATGCAATCTCATACATTTTTATATGCTGTCAACATCCACCGTTTCTTCCCACAGCTTACAGCATATACCATCTATCCACTACTCTTTTCCACGATGAAATGAAGCGCGATAAGTTCCCAAGTGCACTTTCGTGTAATAAACACATCATCAGGGGAGATACAAGAAAGAAATACAACATTCAGTTGATATACAACGATGAGACGTAGCTAGGACGCCATCTGGTACATGTATATGTGCAATTCGCTCGTGCCTTTACACAGTGCGCCAATATTTTCATACAGCAACGGAGGCGAACACATTTTAGTAATCGATTCGAAAACAGAATGTGAAAATTCTCGCAGGCAAAACAGAAAATACAAATTCTTTGAGCGGACAGTGGGAATGTGGGAGGCAAGGAGTTTATCGGGAAACTCCATCGGAAATACACACAACGAGCCTTTGATGCACACTACCGTTTCGGAGAATCGAACCTGTGATCTAGCACGCGCTGACGCGTGTTGCCAGACAAAGCGTTCGCACCACCTCTCCGTACAATATTTCCACGGAAAACGAGACTATTGTCTCTTAAATGTTGGCCGCCAATATCTCTGTGGGAGAGATAATCTTACCTATATTTCTTATGTGTCTCATATCAATAAATTAAAGAATATATAAAAAAGAATTATAAGTTGATGAAACAAGACACAGTCAGGAAGAGAAATACACACAAAAAAATAACAGAGTATCACTGGAGTATTCAACCGTGAAAAATAATGTTCCCACCCGTCACAATTTACAGTCTGGCATCACTATCGCCACCTTCTCCAACCAAACCTCCTCCTCTGTGTTGCCAGACGCGTAGGAACACAAGCACTTCGACGTTATGACTCTCAGCAAAATGTATCGAAGCTGACGAAGCTGGAGGCGAGGAAGCAGAGAGAGAGAGAGAGAGAGAGAGAGAGAGAGAGAGAGAGAGAGAGAGAGAGAGAGAGAGAGATAAGGGTCTGCAGACATGTGTCAGTATCCGTTATCAGAAGCTCTTATTCTTAGATTCGACAGATCAGTTTGTGATGGTCCACACCGTTCCTGCGTCGCGCACCTCCTCTGATGATCTTTCAGATATGGTAAAAGTATATATATATATATATATATATATATATATATATATATATATATATATATATATATATATATTGGAAAGGATCACAATTTTGCGCGTCATCAAGATATTCCTATGAGTCCACGGGGGAAAATGAAACACGATAAGTTCCCAAGTGCACTTTCGTGTAATAATCACATCATCAGGGGAGACACAAGAGAGAAATATAACAGTAAAATGTTGTAGTATGTTCGTGTTAGCCTGTAATTACGTGTTCTCAGCATTATGATAACCAAGGGTTGCAGTACTTAGCAAATGATATTGTTAAAGGATAAACAGAGTACTAGATATTCACAAATGTATGACACACTTGAAGAATCTGTGTCAACCAACCTCAATGAATAATCTTATTTGTATGTCTGACGACATTCACTGCTGCATTTAAACAAAATCCAAACATCAGGAGAATGACGGATGAAGTGTGCCGTTAAAATTTCATACCTCGAAATTATACAGTTTTCCAACAGATGGCTGTATCATAACAAAGACACAAACCATCAGCTGGAATTACAGAAGCCAAAAGTTTTAGCGTAAAAGATGTTCACCGAGTGTAAGTAAGCGCCAGACATGCAGCCTCGTTTCACATGGAATTAGACGACGACGACGGTGGTGGTGAGAGAGATCAACGAGACGAATATCATACGAGGGAGAAAACTCAACGTTAGCGGGGTGAGGACGCATCCCTCCGGCTCCTTCTGTGAATCCATCGAGACTTTTCGTTGCGAGTCACTCGCTCATGACGCAGACCTGACGTAGGGAAAAAAGCTACGCTTTTTCTTACTTGCAGGAAGGAGGAAGTGGGTGAGATTTAATGGCACGGTGCGCAGCCGGAGGACGTTAGGTAGGAGAGAGAGAGAGAGAGAGAGAGAGAGAGAGAGAGAGAGAGAGAGAGAGAGAGAGAGAGAGAGAGAGAGAGAGAGAGAGAGAGGATACCAGAACAAAACACGTTAGTAGAAAGAGCCACTCGGGCAGTCAGTGTTAATCCTTGTTAAAGAAAAAAAAAAATGACACTGAACATGCGGAATTTTGATTGTCGACCTGTGTGTTTAGAGTGACACCAGCTGTGATCATCTACCCATCTACACTCTACCCTCCCTGGTTCTCCTTCACCCCCACACGGAGTCTACCTTTCATTTCCCCTTCGGACAACAGTGTCTCGTCTCTCCACAAACACTGTTCCTACCATCCAAACATACATTTTCTCCCGACTAATCCCGAGTAAACATTCAGAAAAACACACACACACAAATGATGGCGGATCGTTCGAGATATTTACGTGTTCTAGTTATGAACAGCCTGTTAAAATTGTTAGGCATCTCAAATATACCGTCAAACGCCGAGCAATAACTGTTCACACTAGGTCTGCATGTGTTACATTTTCTCTCATGTAAAAGAAAAAAAAAATTTGTACTTTTTCGTTGTTGAACTTAAATGGCTATCGACCACGGGCTGGTCTCCCCGCCCGCCAGATATTATTACATGCAAGTTAAACGTCTACATTACAGAGGATATATGTAGGTCGTCCGAGAGACATGTTTACCCATGTATGTCGCTGGGGCTACAGGCACTCACACTCCGTGGAGGTCAGCAAGCCAGAGTTTCTAACAAACATCACACACACACAGACACAAACACACACACACACACACACACACACACACACACACTATAAACAAGACTTATTTTCGAGGGAAATGATTTGGCAGATGGGGTGCAGTGTGTGTCAACGACTGTGTGGGGACAGAAGGATTTCACACAACAAGCTTATGGCTCATGATATATACGGAAAAAAAAAAGATATAGAAAATCATTTTCAAAGATTGGGAATTAAAGACCTGTCATTTATGAGTACTGGAACCATATTATATCTTTAGTGGTATGAAGAGCCGATGGCAGGGAGGTCATCCTAACAAGTGTAACCCTTGTGTGTAATACCAGCCTATATATATATATAGACCTCAGAATACATGAAAACTACAACCACCTTAACCATCCTTCGCCCCGCGATCACACAGCCTGAGCGGGTGTGTGTGTGTGTGTGTGTGTGTGTGTGTGTGTGTGTCTATAATCAATCAAGAATGATACAAGGAATCTGCTGGCGCGAGCAATGAGTACGAACGGTAGAATTAAATAAAGGTTTCCTCAACATGGAGAAAACGGATGTGCTGTTGTGGTTGCTGCGTTGCTCAGTCACGTACAGGAAACATACGTAACATTCTCGCCATCATTTACTGTAAATGGCTCTGCAGCTACAGCGGCTGAAACCCGGAGACAACAACAGAATAATAAACTACTTTAGGAGAAAAAAAAACCATTGTATCGAGAATCAACATATATTTGTACTTATTAATGTAACTCCATTTATTAAGGTTTCTACCTCCGGTATCAGTGTCATGTAAACCTCGTTTCTTTCCCCCTCGCCCCGTGAAAACACTTAAGGGATACAGGGATGTGAACGCCCCTCTGACTCGGGACTGTGCATCCCAGTTGGGGTCGTACAGACGTCCCGTACTGGACTGAGAAGACCCCCTCCTGCCGACCAGCGTAAAGCGCAGGTGTACACATGAGTTATAAACACAAAAGAGAACGAGTCTTAACGTGTCATTTCTCTCTCTCTCTCTCTCTCTCTCTCTCTCTCTCTCTCTCTCTCTCTCTATATATATATATATATATATATATATATATATATATATATATATATATATATATATATATATATATATATATATATATATTTATATATATATATATATATATATATATATATATATATATACGTGAGCGAACTGAAGGGTCTGGAGACTTGGAACCTCAGATGGCAATTAACACAGAAGTATTACGTGAGGTAAATCAAGACACAACACTTGAAATAGTCGGTCCGAGGGTTCGAACTCTGGGTAATAATCAGACGAGACTGATGATTTCCAGGATTAATTACGATACCATTGACAACCGAGAAGGAAATATCATCCAGCAGTCTGCAGGCCACAGACAATTAAAAGCTAATTGGGTTTTTTCTTCTTATGACCTGCGCGTAATTAAAAACAGAAAACAATTTTAGATCAGGAATGACCAATTTGCTGTGGGGGGACTAAACCATCGTTGTAGATGGAGCGCATAAATCGTTAAGAGGAAATAGTGAAAGACATGATAACTGGACACTAAAGACAGAGATGGAAATGAAAATAAGCGGAGAATGTTTTGGTAAGAGAAGTAAAGGTAGAATAATAGAGGACGTGGTGGAATAAAACAAAGAGCTTAGGTTGGGAGATCAGAGACAATAATAACACGGCTGAACGAATGCTGGAACAATAGACGCAGGCGACAAGTAGGACAGGGGCAAAATGTTGGACGTCGGGAGTTTAACGTAGCCAGCGTAGATCTGAAGCCGAGAACGACGAAGCAGAAGACGGAACAACAGAGCTAATCGTGGAACAACACAGAGGAGGAGATGGATGGTCGAGAATAACACAGGCAGCCAAGCCGCCCCCACCGCCCTACCACCACCACCAGCCCCAGAAAACTGTGTGTCCGGGGCCGAACTTCGGCAGAAAACTCACCGACGAAAGGAAGAAGTAGGGTAGAGAGTTCGAGCCCATAAATCCAGGCAAGGGCCTGAGATACGATATTCGATTACGGAATCCAAGATGAAGAGCAGCTCTCGACTGCTGATGGGGAGAGAGAGAGAGAGAGAGAGAGAGAGAGAGAGAGAGAGAGAGAGAGAGAGAGAGAGAGAGAGAGAGAGAGAGAGGGTAGACTGTCGCTATTTGAAGGTTGGAGAGGATAAAAGAGCATTTCTTCTTTTTCAACTTCCACCTACCGCTTGTTCCATTGTTGCCAACTTAGCGCACAGCCTTCCGGACGAGAGGAAGTTTGAACTGGGAATTTGTAGACTCTGGCTTATGTGGGAGGCGCAGCATCTGTGGCTGGTTACGACAACACATGAGAGCATCGGTTTTTTTTTCTTTTTTCATATTCAACCTGGGAGCCAAGGGCGATCCTGATGTGCCATCGATATTATGATGCATTTTGACACGCCTAATTACCTCTGACCCGTGGTCATAGCTTGGGGTCATCAGGGTGAACGATGACAATGATCATCACGGTGTACCACTGATCAAGATGAATGTTTATTCTGACGCCAGAACTCTGCTGCAATGGGTCTGGGTGTATGTGTCACTGTCGATTGTTTTGGGTGTATGTGTGTGTGTGTGGGTTTGTATTCATGAGTATCTGTGTTTTGTGTATATATGTGTGTGGGATCGTATTCATGAGTATCTGTGCTTTGTGTGTGTGTATGTGTGTGTGTGGGTTTGTATTCATGAGGATCTGTGTTTTGTGTATGTGTGTGCGTGGGTTTGTATTTATGAGTATCTGTGTTTGGTGTATATGTGTGTTCACTGGTACATACATGCCTGTCTGCATGCATTTTTGTGTTGGTGTACATTTGTTCTGTCTGTGTACTTGCGTGTGCGTTTTTTTTTTTTTTTTGTTTTTGCAAGTTTGGTCGGATCTTTTGTTCTGGATGTATCCGTGCTTAATAAACTGTCTAAATCATCACACGTCTATAACACAAAGAGATGAAATAGCCCCCCCTAAAATTCATGACGGTTAAAACGCTGTCATACATATCAAAGCCAAACACACGTCTGATTCTTTTGCATACAGACTAATGTACACACAGACACACAGACACAGACACGGCCCAGCGCGTTATAACGCCCGCCAAAAAAAAAGAAAAAAAAATCCCATGACAGATGGCGGTACACGAAATAATCTCACGGCTACGTCAGGCCAGCGTATATCACAGCGTAATGACCAATTTGCAGATGGATCTTTATGGCGTTCGCGCTGCTCAGGTCAATGCCGTAATTAAATGAGAAAGGACAGGGGGGAAAAAAGGGGGTTTTACCACTTTACTAAGATGTAGAGAGACGGAAGAAAAGTTGTATGTTGTAAATGTCTGTTATTAAAGATGCGGGCTCACTGGTATCCTCGTTAACGGGCCCCACAGCGACTCCTATCCTCGGTAACGGGCCCCACAGCGACTCCTATCCTCAGTAACGGGCCCCACAATGAGAGCAATGACCGGCGATATATTCCCACAGCGACGGACGGACGGAGCCACAGTGACGACTGACTGGCCACGGTAACGTGCAGACAGTGAGGACGGTCGTGGCTAGCTACCTCACCTGGTCCATCACCCTCGCCGTGGTGCCCTGAGCGAGTGTGGCTGGCATTCACGGCAGAGTGACTACAGGGCACACACACACACACACACACACACACACACGCTGTCTTCTCACGCTTGACCAAGTAGTACGTACAGACATGTCCCCTAACGAGGGGGGGGGAGGCGTCTCACGTGACCCACCCACCTCCCCAGTAACGACCCTAAACAGACAACACTCACTCCATGTAACTGACTGCACTGTTAACGGGATGACAAAGAATGTATTAAGGAACGCACGAAAGGAATTCAAACCGCGACGGACCACTGGGTCTCTCTCTCTCTCTCTCTCTCTCTCTCTCTCTCTCTCTCTCTCTCTCTCTCTCTCTCTCTCTCTCTTTCCACACCACACCACTAACCAAACGTCGTTTTCTCGCCCCACAACAGCGGACGCCTGCCTCCGTCGTCGCCTCCTTCAGGATGACCGAGAGATCCCGCCAGAGCTATCTTTTTTTTCCCCTCCTAGTCTCGCCTCCTTCAGGAGACCGAGGACCCCCCCCCCTCCCTCCCCTCCCCATCATCGAGAGAGAGAGAGTGTGTCTCTTCCATTTCCCTTTCTTCAGGAAGCTGAAGCCTTCCCCCAGCCACCACTCTCCCTGGGGAGGAGCGGTTCCTGTACCATGTAGCCGAGAACAAGGATCATGTGCAACCTCCGTACACATCCCGTGTACGTACTCGTGACAAGACGTGTGCACATATGTGTATCTGAATGTTTATATAATTATTTGTAGTTTGCGTAATTAAGTGTGTGTGTGTGTGTGTGTGTGTGTGTGTGTGTGTGTGTGTGTGTGTGTGTGTGTGTGTGTGTGTGTGTGTGTGTGTGTCGAAAGGAAGGTCTTGGTGACCTTCGTTACGTGTCGGAGGAGAGAAACATAGGAATATATATATATATATATATATATATATATATATATATATATATATATATATATATATATATATATATATATATATTTATTTATTTATTTATTTATTTATTTATCTATTCATTTATTCATTATACTTTGTCGTTGTCTCCCGCGTTAGCGAGGTAGCGCAAGGAAACAGACGAAAGAATGGCCCAACCCACCCACATACACATGTATATACATACACGTCCACACACGCAAATATACATACCTATACACCTCAACGTATACATATATATATACACACACAGACATATACATATATACACATGTACATAATTCATACCGTCTGCCCTTATTCATTCCCGTCGCTACCCCGCCACACATGAAATAACAACCCCCTCCCCCTCCGCATGTATCAGGATATGCATGTATATTCGAAACGCACTCAGGCAAATATCTAATCACATAAGAGCATTAACTCACACACTTCTAGTCTCCTGCAAAACATATCACATACCTTCACAGAGACGTACGTACCTACGTACAGACAGCCAACTACATCACCGGCTAGGGACAGCTCAGCGTCATCACCAGCTCACAACCGACCTGTACACCCATCACGACCCGGGCGCTAGAAATGTCTAGAAATGACCAGAATTATGAACGTGTCTGACGACGCTGCCGCTGGCAAGACCTGGCCGGCCTCCCACACACGCGCGCGCGGGGGGAGTGCCTCCCTACCTCCTGAATGGTCGTGTTGGAGTCACGGGTAAACATTTGTGCTGACCCGACAATCTTATCTGTATACATGGAATGAATTTCTCGTTCACTGTTGTGGTATTTAGATTAACTACGTTCCTGCCTCGAACTGTAAATATATATATATATATATATGTATATATATATATATATATATATATATATATATATATATATATATATATATATATATATATATATATATAAGGCGCATTATCCTTCAGGTGTAGTGAAGTTGTAAACAGACGACACAATAATGCTCCTTTTCTTGAGAAAATTAAGATTTATCTTTTTCTATTTATATACCTGTAACTTAACAAACACCAGAGAAACGAGTCATACCGGTAAATTGTCGCTCCATGAAAAGTCAAAGTTGTTAACCTGGTCTGAAACCTTATCAACTCTTACGACCATTATAAGTTTTAAACCGTCGAAAACTCGTCCAATCGCAGTTGGGAACGCGATATAATTATCTTCTTTATAAAGTATGTTATTTTCACGTTTGGTCTGTTTGTCGGTCGGTTTAATTTCACAGCCCCCCAAAAAAAAAGAAAGAGAGAAAAATCTTGGGAGTCTCTGCCTGGGAAACCGCGGTTCTGTGGGCCTCACGCTTGGCGGATCTGAATACATTTGTTATTCTTCCTAGTCGACCCAGCCAGCCAGGGGAGAGAGACTCCATCAAGAACAGAAGCGATGTCCGTTCATTTGTTCCTTGTTCTCCTCCCCAGGAAACACAGAGACTCATACTCGGTGTGATTTCGACCCTAGAGGGTGTGATAGACACAGGCATACAGACACATCATGTATATAGACACACCCCCACACATACATACATACACATTCACACACACGGTTCAAGAGATGGGACCCCACGAGTGGTAGAAATTTCATTCCTGTACAGCACAAATAAGTCGTCATCACACACAGGAGCGCCCCACCAGTGCACAACTCACTCCACCAACTGTACAAATAAAGAGGACATTTCTGAGCGTTGTTCAACGTCCGCCACACGTCTTATAAAGCATCTCCGTTACTCACACGTAGTCACCGAAGGTGCACACTAAACAGGGAGGTAATGTAAAGACTGTATGGTTCATCCTGAACATCTGTGCTGGCCAACATCCTCTGGGATCACAACCAGGACACAAGCTGTACACAGAAATCCTTCACTCTCGCGTGGAGTTGTGGGAGTATAAAACTCCTCCCTTCCTCTCTGGCATTTCCCTTAACATGCAAATCTTCACTGTCTGGCTCAACAATGTTTCTGCTACTTCTTCCTCTACCTCCTGGCAGGAGAAGAGAGCTGGCAGGTCCTGTGTATGTAAATGAGAAACAGAAATATACACTGCCGGCGAGGGGGTTTCCCCAGCGACTCTTGGCAACTCACGAGATCAAGGTGTGTATTTACCTACCTCTACTGAACAGGGAGAGAGGGTCGTACCCTCGTGGTTGGGGCCCGTCTCCTGAATTCTGCAATGCCATCGAGTAGCATTTTACCCTCAGGCATTCACTGCCTCACCAATTAGTCTTCCAACCATCCACCACCCCCGACGCTAAACCTGTATTAATCCACATCCTTTATAACTAACGTGGTATTTTCCCACCAGTTTTTGTCCCGGCCTCTGGTATTAACTCTGGTGTGGCATCTCTCGTAGATCCGCTCAAGGTTTAGGATCGTCCAACCTTAACTGAAGAATATAAAACTTAAAGGCTGTTATCAAGTCCCTCTCTCCTCTCCTCTCCTCCGAGATGGACGGTTCCATCAGCTTCCAGCTGCAGCTCTGTGTCCTCACAATCCACGCGACGTCTCCATTATCTGCACTTCTCACCACCCTCACACATCACACCTTTGTGCTTCTATAGCTGTTGGTGACCTTAGATTTGGTGACCTTAGATTTGGTGATCTTAGCTGCGGTGACCTTAGATTTGGTGACCTTAGCTGTGGTGACCTTAGATGTGGTGACCTTAGATTTGGTGACCTTAGCTGTGGTGACCTTACATCTGGTGACCTTAGATTTGGCGACCTTAGCTGTGTTGACCTTAGATGTGGTGACCTTAGCTGTGGTGACCTGAAGTGTGGAGACCTTCTATTTGGTGACCTTAGCTGTGGTGACATTACATTTGGTGACCTTAGCTGTGGTGACCAAGCGTCTGTTTTTCATCCTCTGCGTTTGAATGCGTGTGTGTGCATTAGTGGCTATGTATGTTTCGAAAACTGGGCGTTTGTGCGAATACCCGCTTGTGTGTGCGGGTGTCTCCTGTTTGATTTTGTCTGTCTATCTGTCTGTCGTATTTTCATGTGTGATTATGACTTATGTCTGTGCGTCTGTACCGATGGTATACAGAACGTGCCGAAGTGTGTCAGTGCGGATATACCCGTGGGCAACAAGATGAATGACGTACCAGACGAGGGGGTCCGAAAATCTGAATCCATTGTATCCCGTTTTCTAAACAACCCATCGAAAATGGGCCGTGGCGCTGGCTAAATTCAAACCACATCTTCCAGTCTGAGGGCGTAGCCAAACATTCGGAAAGCAAGCCGGGCTCCAGAACACGAGGAGGGTGAGAATCAGACGGGCTGTGTTTTAGGTACGGGGGGGCTGGGGGGGGGGGGGGAATCCTACCGAAATACATAATGCCGAGGTCTGGTGAATACATCCACACACACACACACACACACAGCATAGAGGATGAGGGTCGGTTGTAAAGAAGTGAGTGGCTGACATTCACAGATGAAGTGATCTGTATTCCAGAGTGACGTGTGTGTGTGTGTGTGTGTGTGTGTGTGTGTGTGTGTAACCTCCTCCCTTCGCTTCTTCCTGGCAGCTCTTCTTAGTATGCATGGTGGAATAAATGCATGAATCTCTCTCTCTCTCTCTCTCTCTCTCTCTCTCTCTCTCTCTCTCTCTCGATTGAAAGTGGAGGAGGAGGAGGGGGCAATTCTCCTCCCTCACTCGTTTCAAAGATTGATTATACATATTAATGAATTGCGAGGCTTTAAATACACTTGATCCGCTCTCCGGCGATGGAGAGGTCATGCGCGATATAGGACGGGTTGCAGATCCTACAGCCGGACGGGCGCAGCTCTCTGTGCATCATCATCATCATCAAACGCAGAGTTAATCATCTGCCATCAGCTTACTTACGATAGCTGACGTGTGGAGAAGAGATTCAGCGTTGGCTCAGTGGTTGACACTCTGGGAGTCTCGTTTTCCACGTTCCCGGGTTGGAATCCTCCGCGTGTAAGAGTCACAGATTTATGATAAATGTGAAGCGGGATTGCATCTCGTCACACAGATCCGACTATGTAGCAGACGAGGTCGTCACGCTATAAGTGCACGAGGGTGTGTCCTTTGGAGTGTGATTGGGGGGTGACCCTTGACCTGACCTGACCAGTAAGGGTCGTCCCGTTCGCGCTCGAGGGGTTACACTGGAAGTCTGGAGGGCTGTTGTCTCGCTGGTACAGCCAGGGTGAACTACATGAGGTGTACGACACCGCCACTGACCCCAGTGTCTGCGCCTCCCACGCGTACTACACCTACAGGTTCAATTGGCTTCCTCAGGTTGGCTCGTAGCTACAGGCACCAGCTGTGGTGGCGGCGGGTCGTAGCACCAACAACAAGTACACGTGCGAGCCTGGTGGCGGAGGGACCAGCTGTGAGTCCCAGGTGGTCACGGGGTCTGGCTGGAGTCAAGTCAATACCGCTCCTCCGTCAACAGTCGGGACTCGGTCCTTGTGGGGACACTGAGGACGGCCTCCCCGTTAGATTACACCGCTCCTCCGTCAACAGTGAGAACTCTGTGGCCTTTGTGGGAGACGTATAGTCCAGACTGACCGATCCAGTTCGTCAAAAATTAAGAGCGGGTGACGATTAGCAATACTGACTTCTAATCCGCTGGTCCTGAGTTCGACCCCAGGCGCGCAGCCCACACACACACGGCTGTTAAGACCCTCGTCTAGCAGGGGAAAGAAATGGTAGGCAAGTTGTGGCGGGGTGAGGCACCACCACAGCTTTGACAGCAGGCCTAGCCAGCCGACAGTTGGCAACATGGCTCGAGATTCCCCCAGGGATGTCCATGTTCCGAGACATGGCCCTCCCTCCCTCACTGACAGGTCTAATGAGCCTACCAGGTGACATGGCCATCGCCTTCACACGTAATGAGCCCACCAGGGGCTGGTGCCGTGCTGCGGTGGTGGTTATCTAATGGCCACTACACGTTAACACGGCCACCATTAGGAGTACAGAAGTGCTCTCACGTCTACAGCGGCTGCTCCGGGAAACCTCCCCCCAGAAGCCAAATGTGTAAGCTTAATGTTTACATAGAGAAACCATTTATATTCGTACACTTCTCCTTACCTTCGGGCATGGAACATATACCACTGAATCTTAAGTACATTACCAAAATAGACATCTCATCAACAACAGCAGCGTGCGTACGTCATCGATGAGGTGAGAGATGATGAGGAGGAATTTCATGCAAGTCCGCTTCGGTTATGCCAGAGATGGGGAGCTTAGTCCTCCCCCTCTGCCGTCCTGGGGTCTGCCATAGCCGCCGACAGCTGCGCCGGAGTGACTCGCCCTGAGGGCACTTCTCTCCGGACACTTTTGCAGAGGA
>NC_092239.1:3803319-3840819 GCF_036320965.1 Panulirus ornatus
GCGCGCGCACGATGGCTTTAAGACCCTTCAGCCACACTCGGGGTAAATTTCTCACACGCTGTCGGACCTCGAGCTCCAAAGCGGGGGTGGGTAGGCCACACACGCCCCGTTTTTCATTTCGAGCCTGTCAAAAAGAAATATAAGAAAGGAGAGAGAGAGAGAGAGAGAGAGAGAGAGAGAGAGAGAGAGAGAGAGAGAGAGAGAGAGAGAGAGAGTGAAAATGCCTCCGGGCGTAACTCGCTTCTTTTGCCTCGTGGAAAGTGGATTTGGCTATCTGGGGAGACGCCAAAGAATCCTTTTCCCGTTTTCTCGAGAACTCTTCCGGCAACGTGTGGCTGTTACATCCCCTCCCATTCCTCTCCTGTCCCACAGTGATGGAAACGTTTCCTTGCCTTCCCACTTAACGTTTTTCTCACTCCTTTTCCTTCTTATTTCTTGGCCAAATAATATATTTTTCCCCCTTGCAGGCGGTGAGGAGTTGGATCGAAGGAATATCAAATATTCAAGACGTCTTTGCCAAGCAGAGCAGCAGGTCACATTCTGCACCTGAAATTCTTGTGGGATTATCACATGCCTTGACCTTGACCTCACATGATCTACGTTGACCTGTGGTGGCAAGAAAAAAAATAAAGGAAAATCCTCACAACATCACAAAAACAGCTCAAAACGTCATTCATTCTAGACGTTTAATTCACATCCGCCCAAACAATTCCCTTTGGCAAATTGGCGTTGGAAAGACAATCTCTGCCCCCTGATTGGCTACATTCTCCCGCCAATATCCGACTGGTGATTGGCTGGAAAGTCGGCGTTAATGGCGTGATCTTGAGCGACTGGAGGAGCGTCTGAAGGCTCCTCTGGCCAGGACTTCAACCTGGGTCATCAGGGTGGTGGTCAGCGGCGACCTTGACGGGCCCGGCCACAGCCACCACCAATCAAAAGGCGACGTGTGACGCCGCGTCACGCCCGTGTGAGCTGACGACGCAACAACGTTAGACACAGAAGTCTGCAGTCCTTTTTTTTTTTCTTTTTAAGGATATTTGTGGTTTGTGACAGCTAGGGAACCTGCTCCATCATCCCCAGGGAAGGTGTATGGTGTCGTGGCATAGGACGAGAGGGACCGGGAGGGAGGCAGCAGCTCCCGTTGGTGTCAGCACCGACCACGGGAGGAGCTGCTGAGGGATGTGGCATGTCAGTAATGAAGGTACTGGGCCGAGTCTCCTCCTCCCACTACCCTCTGCCTCCAAGAACGATTTCGACGTCTCCAACGACGTCCACACGCCCCCTTCCCCTCGACACCTCCCTCCGCTACGCTCCACCTCTCACACCCTCCCTCAACGCCTCCCCTTCACCCTGACACACACGCACACACACAAACAAACACACAGGACACCGGTACGGCGTGGGAGTCGTGTTCGCTCCCTCATTCTTGCAGGCCAAGGCACGCGCTTGGTTGGTGAGGCTGGTCGGTCTGTTGCATGGTAGGGTATGAGGGACAGACAACGACAACACGATCTTTACGAGGGTCCGTGACGCACATGATAATTATTCTCAATTCGATTTGTAAGAGCTTTTGTAATCTTTATGGGAACCATAAACCTTCTCTCACTCAAAATTACTTTTTATATGGGTTTTCCCTCTCCTCCTGTGTCTCCGTCCGTCCGTCCGTCTGTCTGTCTGTCTCTGTCTGTCTGTCTCTCTCTCTGTCTCTCTCTCTCTCTCTCTCTCTCTCTCTCTCTCTCTCTCTCTCTCTCTCTCTCTCTCTCTCTATGGTAGGCAGCCACAGACCAGAGAGGTATATACACTCCGCCTGAGTATCGGGAGGGGTCAGTAATGATTGAGCAGTGAGCCGGCACTTTAGTGGCTGTCAAGTGTCACTCTTGCGGCCCAAGTAGCTTGTTCATTCTCTCTCTCTCTCTCTCTCTCTCTCTCTCTCTCTCTCTCTCTCTCTCTCTCTCTCTGGCTCAGCCACACGTTGGCTGCCGGCCTTCGCTCCACACAGGCACATACAATCTCACCATCTCGTGCTTGACGCTTCACGACACATAACACACCCACTTGGTTCCTCCCAGCTCTATATTTCTCTGCGGTGAGCGCTAGGCGCCAGCCCTCCCCTCTGGCAAAATCTCGGCTTTCTAGCCCAGTCATTTGATACGGAAATCACGGGTCCTTTACTCTTTTAAATAAACCTTTGCTGTTATGAGCTGATATTCGATATTATAGCACTTACTTGCCTCGTTTTCTTCAACAGTAATTTGACATAGTACGAGTAATATGATGTGTAACGAGGTTAGCGGCCATACGTACAGCCCCGGCACAACTCGGGAGTCAACCTATTGTGCAGGAATGGAACAATGATAATCTATTACAGTCGATTAGAAAAAACAAAATGAGAGAGCCTGACTGGAAGCCCGAGTGACCGTCGTCTCATTATCATTGATTACGTTTTAATGAGGCAGATGCATCGGGGGGACGAGTCCACCCTGGGATAGCCTAGCCCTTAGTTTTATCCCATGTTTAAGCCGGTGGGAAGGGGACTTGTCCTCCCCTTGGATGAAGCAGAGGTCGTAATCTCGTGTGTGTATACTAGATACAATGACTGCCACGAACAGTATGGTTGGTCAATGGACTAGAAACCTCAAACATACACGTTGAAAATACAATATACATTTTTTTCCCCTATCTATTGTTGGCTTTAATGGGTTGGGAGTGGTAATCTAGCCAGAATCCGTACCATATGTGATACATACAATGTGAAATTGACTGTGTGTCAATATATATATATATATATATATATATATATATATATATATATATATATATATATATATATATATATATATATATATATATATATTGACTGTGCGTCAATAAATATATATATATATATATATATATATATATATATATATATATATATATATATATATATATATATATATAAACGACAGGAATTTAGATTGATTGCCTCGACAGAGAGAAATAGCGAAGGTTAGAAAATGGATCGCCTTTGTGGATGAGCTCGGCACAACAATTCTGTGGCTGTGTGTGTGTGTGTGTGTGTGTGTGTGTGTGTGTGTGAAACTGAAAACACATAACCTTTTTCCTTCACTGTATTTTCAGATGAGTCAAGAAGTGTAATGACCGGTGACTAACAGAGTTGTGGAGTAAAATAAGACAAAACATGAAAATGAATGACATTAAACTAATGACATACGCTGAGATGAAGGTAAGTAATAACCTCCCATATATCAGCCTACACATTCTCTTCCCTCCCTCCTTCCCTCCCTCCCTCCTTCCCTCCCTCCTTCCCTCCCTCCCTCCTTCCCTCCCTCCCGACTCGCCAACATTTTTACCCTCCTCCCACGTGTCACAAGACATGAACAGTCTCAATAAAGAACAATTTCCATTGTAGAGGACACGATATGTCCCAGTCGCCAAATTGGAATTTAATGAAATTCCACAGCGAAAATTGGAGTTGCAACTGATGATGGGGAAAAAAACCCTACGTTTGATTTCACTTCAAAAACCTGAAAATACTGGGTTTATAGATTCTATTTCCCAGCGAAGCTTCAGGCACAGGAAAACTATATATACACACACACACACTCATCTACACACACACTATATAATATATATATATATATATATATATATATATATATATATATATATATATATATATATCCTCAATGAGATGACCCATTCCATCAACCAGCCCCTATGGGAGGACGAAACAGCTGGGTTGACTGTGGACCGACTGCTGTGCAATTAGGTTTCGAACCGAGTAAATGCGCTTCGTCATGTTGTTATCCTGGTCGGTTATTTCGGCCTCAAAAGTCTAACACCTGCCAGGGGGCCATTGTGGAAATCGACGTCAATACGTAGCCAGCACACTCAACATCTCTGACACCTTCTTCAGGTGTTAAGAATATATTCTACACATATATGGCCTCACGCTGGACGAGGCATGTTTACTTCTCCCGTCGTCAGATGGGCGTGGTAGTAAAGACTCGGTGAGCCAAGAAAATGGGAGGAACGGAGGGATCTGAAATGTTAGAAAAAGGAAAGACGGGCGACGTGGTAAGCAGGTGGAGACGATCTTAACCCACTGGATGATTCTCTTCCTTGAGTTCTGCCTTTGATCACAACTTCACAACAGCCCCCACGGATTTTCATAACCTTTCTCGAAAAGGATTTTCCTCTCCGTGAGAAGCATCACTTTACCTCGACTCGAACACTCGTACTGTTCATACAGAGAAACGCCAAGGATGTTGGTAAGACAATGACGGTGTACCAGACCCTTTTATTATGAGTCTTATTTATCCTCTGCATTATTTGATACAGAGATAAGCTGGAAACTCTAATTACACTGTCATGCAATAACGGTACCACGGGTATTATTCTGGGGGTGGGGTGGGGGGTGGTACTCAGCCACACTGGCTTACACATAATGCAGTGTATATACACATGACTCGACTGCTGCTAAGGTTACCCCAGAGCCTAGGACCCAGACTTTTGATTCGTCACATTAGGTATGCTGTGTTCTCTTATTTCCTCTATAGCTCGGGCGCTGCCACGACAACCGGGGTATACGTAAGCCAAGAGACAATGCCTTCCCCTCACACACACACCCACACCTCATTACTTACTGGCAATCCTCCTCCAGCGTACCACACTGAAGAAATTGGATTTCAGCACATTATTAAGAAAGATTCAAATTGCCTATTCCACGACTCCAGATATATATATACATATGTATGTATAAGAGAGAGAGAGAGAGAGAGAGAGAGAGAGAGAGAGAGAGAGAGAGAGAGAGAGAGAGAGAGAGAGAGAGAGAGAGAGAGAGAGTCCAGCTTTATTCTAAGATACATTATCATAATTAATGTTTATATTAATTACCTGATCTTTTCATCAGTGAATGAACAACACTAATTACTTAACGGTTCATATCCGGAATACAAAAACTACTTTGGTCATGAAATACACACAGACTGAACATTTAAAGCCGTATCTTACTAACATGGCAAATATATGAATACAGCCGGCGTATTGAACGCCACATCAAACCTCTGGTACAGATCTCTCTCTCTCTCTCTCTCTCTCTCTCTCTCTCTCTCTCTCTCTGTCTCTCTCTCTCTCTCTCTACTGGCCCAGTGTTATGGGCCCCCAACGCACAGCAGAGGGGACAGATAATCTCCAGAAAGTGTGGAGAATGCTGTGTGCTTATGATGTCAGGTGCACGGGAGGGGAGAGGCACGCCCGGTGAACCTGACCCAGTAGAATCGTATGATGGATGAGGTGTCTAGCTCCTGCCTAGTGACAATGGTGGCACGAGGAGCACGTATGGGGGATGAGGGGTGTGTGAGGTCCTCTGGGTGTTGGTTTATGGGGTCACAAACCGCTGTGCTGTGTGGAGGGATCGTTTTCTGTTTTCATTGTCGGGATCATGTGAGACTTCTTTTTCCTCGCTGAGCTCGCTGTCTGATAATCATCCCGCTAAAACTTTTCTCATCTCTATGATAAACAGGAAGGGTAGGCACTAGAAGATTCGCCGAATTATTGGTTCTCGATTTCCAAGAATCTTATATAACCACAAGTCCAGTGAAATATGACAATCACCTACGCAACCTCCCGTCAGAAGTGAACAAATGAGAAGACAAAGAGACAAGGATAACGAACACTTAAATGTAGTGAGCCATCAATATATTTGTAGAGTTAAAACCGAACCTTTAACTTCGAATGGTAAGATGATGCAAGTGCGCCATCGCAGAGCCAAATCAAACTACCGCTGATAACTAATAGCTGTAGTGGAGCGCACGCGCGCACACACACACACACACACACACACACACACACACACACACACACACCCGGCCTATGCCATCCATGACACACCCATGAAGGGGCCAGGCGTTGACGACAGTCCATGCCAGCCAGGCTCAGCGTCTGCTTGTTGTCTCTCTCTCCACAAGTGCGAACACCATACCGTGGGGTGAGAGAGAGAGCATCACGGGCCACACGCGCGAGTACGAATGTACACGTGGGGGGGGGGGCGCTCGAAGAGAGAGAGAGAGAGAGAGAGAGAGAGAGAGAGAGAGAGAGAGAGAGAGAGAGAGAGAGAGAGAGAGTACGAAACTCACTCACGAGATGGCTGTTACCGAAAGGCAAGGCAAGGGTGGGCGGGGAGGGAGGCCTAGCAGACATCACTCACCGCAGAAACCAAAAAAAAAAAAAAAAGAAAAAAAAATAACGAGTTACGGAGTTGTGTTGAGGTACGTGTTGCCGGGGGTTTGGTGTTATATGTGACACGAGGACACTATGTCTGTGGCCTGAATGCCAGCAGGCCACGTGTGGAGGAAGACAGAGAGAAACCCATTTATTGTAGAGTCTACCGTCTTAGAATACCTTATATATATATAGGGGATAGGGGAGAAAGAATACTTCCCACGTATTCCCTGCGTGTCGTAGAAGGCGACTAAAAGGGAAGGGAGCGGGGGGCTGGAAATCCTCCCCTCTCATTTTTTTTTTTTCCAAAAGAAGGAACAGAGAAGGGGGCCAGGTGAGGATATTTCCTCAAAGGCCCAGTCCTCTGTTCTTAACGCTACCTCGCTAATGCGGGAAATGGCGAATAGTACGAAAGAAAGAAAAAGATATATATATATATATATATATATATATATATATATATATATATATATATATATATATATATATATATGTGTGTGTGTGTGTGTGTGTGTGTGTGTGTGTGTGTGTGTGTGTGTGTGTGTGTGTGTGTGTGAGTCTCTTAGGTTGTAGACCCATGTGCCGTATGTGGGGGAGATTCTGAGGAGAGATGCAGGTGGCTGTATATACATACATTCCTGGGTGTTTTTGGACTGCAACATCAGACTCAGCCCCTCTGCCTGTGGTGCAGGCTTCCCCCCGGCACGTTGCGCACATCTGAGATTTATTAACTTGTTTGTGAGGGTCAAAGGTAACGGAATGCATTGTTACCTGAAGATGGAATAAACAGGAGGACGAAAATTCATGCATGAATGCCTCCCTGAAACACACACACACACACACACACACACACACACACACACACACACACACACACACGTGTGTACGTATACGTACATACGCATATACACAATACACTTTTACACACAGACACATAACTGTAAACCTTCCTCCCCATGAAGGTATGAACTGGGAAGTATACACACGACAAGGGTGGTCGTACCGTCCTGCTTCAAGGGTCGTACCGTCTTACTCAAGGGTCGTACCGTCTTACTCAAGGGTCGTACCATCTTACTCAAAGGTCGCACCGTCTTACTCAAGCGTCGTACCGTCTTACTCAAGCGTCGTACTGTCTTACTCAAGGGTCGTATACGGTCTTGCTCAAGGGTCGTACCCTCTTGCTCAAGGGTCGCACCGTCCTTGCTCAAGGGTCGTACCGTCTTGCTCAAGGGTCGTACCCTCTTGCTCAAGGGTCGTACCGTCCTTGCTCAAGGGTCGTACCGTCCTTGCTCAAGCGTGCGATAGTAAAAGGTCACAGAGGCAACTCCGGATACAAAGAAGAAAAAAAACAAACAAAAAACGAAAAAAGACAAAATCTTTCCGTAACTTCGTCGTACAAATCGAACGTGACACAGAACAGGATATGGCTGACACGACCGCGCGCGCACACACACCACGATACCAACCCGCGTCGTCGGGACGAGAGAGAAGCTGGGCGTTGTGTGGCGACGGAGGCGTCTATGACAAGACACAGGAAAATACACATAGAAAACGGACATCATATATACCCTTACACCCCTGGTCAGTCCTTGTCTCCCATCCAGTCGTGGTGGTGGGTGGTGGTACTACTACTACTACCACTACGACTACTACGACTACTACTACTACTACCTCTCGTCAGACGTAACCCCAATGTGGACTATGAAGGGATGAGAACGTAAGTAGAGGGGTAATTATAAGAGGAAAATGCGTCCTGACCACCCTACCGGGAACGGGTCTCGCTAGCGCGCGCGCGCGTGTGTGTGTGTGTGTGTGTGTACGTGTGTTCCCCAGGCTTCCTCGTACGTGGAATCTCGTAACTACAACAACGGCGACGTAACAACGACGATCCTATCACGAATCTTTACCACTGGTCAACACAGCGGTGATGGCAGGGCGAGTGATGATGATGACACTGAAGCAAGAGGGAAATTCTACAGCAACAGCAAGGATCGTTATTATGGATGGTTCAGACGATCATTTGATAGTAATGACAATGACAATATTGCCGATGGAAAAAGACGAACTTTAAAAAAGAAAAATGATAATGATTGACGTACCGGGGCGCACACGTTCCTCGTTTTCCGTTCTCGGAAACTGTTGCCATCACCTGTGTGCTGTAATTTCACACAATTGTAACCTGTATTGTGAAATGGTCGTCCCGTTTTCTGTTCGTAGGCACGCCCAAAGAGTCGACAACCGCATGACTACTTACAGTTAATATACAGATGACAATAATTCATCCATTTTCTTGGCAGCATAGATACAGCTGACTGCTGCAGTGATATATTTTCGGGAAAATATATTTAGTACTGAGCGAGAAGATGGCGCTTGCGTATACTATGAAACACACACACACACACACACACACAGTCTAACACGCCCCCTCACACACTCAACCATATATATATATATATATATATATATATATATATATATATATATATATATATATATATATATACACGAAGCCTAAGAAGATTATCATTAATTGATAACGCAAATCCTTTTCCAGTGTTGCTGCTAAGCCCCTCCAATTACCCGGGAATATTTCAAGCCACTGGTGATCCACTGTGCATGACGACCATCCAGCGTGGACCTCATTACCCTGATCATACCTTCCCTTCTGACGTGCAGATTCTCCAGTGCCATCCTCGGGGCGTGTGTGTTCTGTACGGATGATAGCACCGTTGTCAATAGTCCGCTCACGCACAAATCCTAGCCCACACCACCATCCCAGGACTGGTAATCACCAGTGGGCGGGAAGGGAAGGGAAGGGGGAGGTGGAGTGGGGGGGGGGGGGGTACATCATTTCTATTTTAATTAGCAGTAATTTACACCGCTTAATGTGAACTGTGGAAATTAGACTGTCATGGCAGAACAAGGATATGCAAATGGCGAGAGAGGCCATAAAGGTGAACCCGCTCGACCGGTCGTAATGATCATTGTTTTCATCAAGAGATAACATCGTCTCGCGTTCTGTTGTTCGACTTCGTTGTGGGAGAAGGAAATGATCATACGACTAACGCTGCCTCGTCCTGCCCGCCCACCCAGGACTGGAAGGGCGTACGCGACTAATATCAATAATGCGGGTGGTCTCCAAACGTGGGGGGAGGGAGATAGCAGCGTAGCTCCGAGGCAAGAGATAATATAGCCTTATCTCTTTCTCTCTGTCCCTCTCTCTCTCTCTCTCTCTCTCTCTCTCTCTCTCTCTCTCTCTCTCTCTCTCACACACACACACACACACACACACAGATACCCACACACATGACTGGGCCAGCGACGGGGAGCTATCCCTGCTGGGGGGCAGTTTGACGCTCTGTCCCTGCTCCACGCGGCCGTGCGAGATGTCCTGGGCACCAGCGGATCAGTGTGTGTATGCGTGCGGGTGACTCGCGGAGTATGTAACGTGGACTCTGGCGTGCTGCAGGGCCCTGAAAGGTGGGGTCGAGGTGACCCTGACGACCTGGCGTGCTGTAGGGCCCTGAAGGGTGGGACTTTAATCGACCCTGACGACCAGTGTGGTGCAGGTTCCTCCCTCCTCCCCCACTTCCCTCACCCGCCGGCCGCTCCTTCCTTCAAACGTTTTAATCCAGGAAGATCGATGATCAGTTGAAGTCCCTCCACCTCAACCCCCACCCACCAACGATACGACGACAAGTTCCGGAGTTGGAATAATGACCAGGAATACTTGATCCCTCAAGTTTTATTTGGGACCTGGAACTTTTAGAATGTGTCACCGTCGGGGAGACGGGGTAGATGCTGATGTTTGTAACGGCAGATACGAATGAATTTCCGGGTCGGGTGGTGGTTCATGGTGGTGGAACGGTCTTGGAGCTTGTCTAAATTCAAGGATAAAAAAGGAGTAAAGAAAAAAAATGCAATTATCTAGACAGAAAAAGAGAATTAATTGAGATGAGACAATAATCGTTCACTTTCATTCACAGACATCACACATACACACACACGCACACACATATGGGGCTCCATGAGTGTAAAACGCCTTCCCCATACAGTACAAGTCGGTAACGGGACACGCGCGCGCACACACACACACACACACACACACACACACACACAAACGCAGAGTAAGGTCCGGTTATAACTATGTTCCAGGTTATACTTGTATCATACTTCTTCTCCCACAGATTACAACATGACAGATCCCCGGAAGTTCTAGCTCATGAGAGAGTCAAGACATCAGGCGCAACAGGTAATGACCATCGCTGATGTGGCTCTCCGTCGAAGGTGACCTGAAGAAGATCCTGGGGGAAGAGAGAGAGAGAGAGAGAGAGAGAGAGAGAGAGAGAGAGAGAGAGAGAGAGAGAGAGAGAGAGAGAGAGAGAGAGAGAGAGAGGTTATGAGCGTGAAGGGTCTCCCGGTGACCGTGAAGACGTCTGGTCATCAGCGCGAGACTCGGGCACTCCTCTATTCCCTCCCTCACCTCACCTCACCTCACCTCCTGGCTTTCCCTGGGAGGCGGCGGCGTCGTCGACCACTTAACGCTCCACAAGTTTCAATTACCAGAGCAAATCTCGAAGAGTGGCACCAGGGGCCGCCCACCTTCCCAAACGCTCGGGATGGAGCCCGGCGATGTTCGTGAACTCTGTAACCCTTCGGTCATGACCTCTCTCGTCCAACCCAAGACACACCACACACACACACACACACACACACACAAACACACACGGTGTGTAAGCAGACCCTCAGGATCCTCCCACTGTGTGTTTTCGATTTCTCTTTCAATCTTGGCCCCTTAGCCTTGATGCGACCCCATGACTCGTGGTGTGTCTGGAAGGGTTCTTCCTCACCTCCTGCACCAGCTGGCAGGCCACAGGTGGTCAGGTGTAATGTAATTAACTTGTCTTTAATCTAGACTTAACAAGGAAGATCACCTCCGGCTGCTGCCTGTAATAACAGTTATTAACGTGACCTCCCCAGCTGGAGCGGTTGAACGGGTGAGGATCGCTGTCTCTCACTTCTCTCTATAGCAGCAGGTCGTCCAGCAACAGGTCGTCCGGAAGCAGGAGGTCGTCCAGCGGCAGATCGTCAGGCAACAGGTCGTCAGGCAATAGGTCGTCAGGCAGCAACAGGTCGTCCGGAAGCAGGAGGTCGTCCAGCGGCAGATCGTCAGGCAACAGGTCGTCAGGCAATAGGTCGTCAGGCAGGAGGTCGTCAGGCAGCAGCAGGTCGTCCAGCAGCAGGTCGTCCAGCAGGAGATCGTCCGGCAGGAGGTCGTCAGGCAGCAGGTCGTCAGACAGCAAATCGTCCTCGTCGTGTAGTTAGAGTTGAGCGAGGCGGAAGTTCAAAAGGAGGAACCTGCCCGTTTCATCAGTTGTCATTAAAGTTGGATGTCGTGTTAAGGTTCATCATCAAGTCTTATCCTTGTGGAAGGTGAAGACGGCGGAGAAGGTGAGTAATTAAAGATCAAAGTGGGAGAGTCTTCAGCTTACCTGTGGCAGCCAGAGGCCAGGTGCGCTGCCACACTTCAGATTAACATGATGAAGTTCCTGATGGACGGTTTTCTAAAAGTCACGTTTTCTTTTAAGGTTCTTGATATCAGACAGCAAAAGGTCGGAGGTGACGTCATGCTAATGATACAGGATTTAAAACTCGTAGCTGGATGCCATATTTGGCGTTGGAAATAGCTCCCGATCCCTTCAGAGAGAGAGAGAGAGAGAGAGAGAGAGAGAGAGAGAGAGAGAGACATACCACATTTCCTTCTTCTTCGCTTCGTTTCTGTCTTAATGAACGTGTGCTTTGCGTTTCTACCCCATGGCGGGTTATTCCTATCAGGCAGACAATCCTCTTGATGTGAGAAGGAACGACTAATGAATTAATCCAGTCTCGCGAAGGATCGTCCCAGACTATCGTGAAGGCAGCAGCTTATCTTGATCCACTTGTTTCTCGTGTTTCAACCGATCGCGCTGGGACTCGTAAATACACAAAGTTATCCCCAGGCTTCCTCCCTCTCCTCCCAGGGGCTCGTCCTCCAACACTGGGGTAATCCCATGGGAAGAACAATATCCCATCTCATGGTTATCATCAGCCCACATTCTCTCTTCCCGTGACGTATCTCTTCCGATCTACTCTTGTGTTCCCTTTTCACCACTGCTGCAGCGCTCTCTCTCTCTCTCTCTCTCTCTCTCTCTCTCTCTCTCTCTCTCTCTCTCTCTCTCTCTCTCTCCTCACACACAAAGGCCGCACCAATCACACCCGGCGGCTTAATCAGTTTGTGACCGAGATATTATTCCTTCAGTTCTACTGCCAGCCGCAAACTGTCGCACCGGATGATGGGGTTCAGTTTACCTTCCTCCCTGTGTTAGCTTGACCGCCACAGCCAACATCCAAAGCTCCTGATGTGCGGATAGGAATAATAATTTCTAATCCCCCCCCCCCCCCAAAAAAAAAAAGACAGAGGAATGATATATTCTCTTTCCCTCAACCATTTCTCACCATTTTTCGTCTGTGAGTTACCCCACTTACAAGCCAGTCCGCCTACTTACCTTACGATATAATGGGTAAGGAGGCAAATGATTTACTGGCTGATAGTTAGAAGTGAATCCGCGGATGACGGTGACCCATTGTCTCTTTACGTTCCGTGTTCGTGTATCACTTGTCGAAGGAGAGGCCGCTGTTGGGCACCTCACACGAGTGATGGCCAAATTCGGAGGCCCGTGTCACCGGGACGCGATCAAGATGCATATGAAGTACGATTACATCAGCGTGTGTGTCATCACCTTATCAGTTTCAAGACGAGTGTGTGTGTGTGTGTGTGTGTGTATTTCTAGATTTCCGCTGCACGTTCCTGTTATATTTCCTCTCGATCTTACGGCTCCCTGCACGCTCCTTGATCTGCCTCACAGACACTTCTCTTTCCGGGTCTGCTCCTCCCGTCGCGCGCCTCCCTCAGTGCCTTGCCCGTCTCTCACGCATGACTACGGGTAATCGCCTTGTTCGTAAGACTGGGTCGTGGCAGTGATAATCTGAGGTGAGGACAACTGGGCATCTGCGAGGTATTCGTTTCCCTTCTCGGCCGTGTAGCGGGGAGGATGGTGGAGACCCGTGAACGTTGGGGCAAACCGCTACGCTCGCTCGGCTGCGGAGGAAAATCCGTCTATTCTCAAGGTCTGGCCTGCTCACCTCCTCCTCCTCCTCCTGCTGGTCGCTTCAGCTAGTTAGCCTGCCTGCTCCTGCTGTTGTTCCTGCCTGCTTGCCTGCTCCTGCTGTCGCTTCAGCCTGCCTGTTGTTGCTCGTGCTTGCCTCCCCGTGCTGGACATCCTCCGTCAGGAACGTATCCTGAGCCTGAAGGCTGTTGAGTAATACTTGTTCTGTGATGGACACTTGCAGATTAGCTCTGTACCCGCAGCCCCTGAGCCCCTTCAGCCGACTCTCACCGTTTTACACCTGTTGCTTGCTACACCTCCGGCCGCCACCTCCACCACCACCAACACCTTCTCCTCAGGCCCAACTGTAAACAAGGGAGGCGTAAAAGAATATTCTGCTAGAGACAAAAGACTTTTTCTCTGATGTTGCTTGCTTCCACGGCGGCTGGAGGCTGAGGTCAGCCTGAACAACACGAGCTAAGGCCAACGTCGAACACACGAGTCCCTCAGTGTCACCCGAGGTGACTCACTGCTGACTCAAGGAACAAAGAGGTGAGTCAACATACAATGATGATGATGATGATGATGATGATTGTGTGTGTGTGTGTGTGTGTGTGTGTGTGTGTGTGTGTGTGTGTGTGTGTGTGTGTGTGTGTGTCGAAGTATATCATAATGCATATCAGTTAACAGTCTGTGCTGGCCAATATCCCTCAGTGCCAAGTCTTGTGTGAGCCAATCATCCCTCGCGCCAAGTCTGAAGCTCCTCACATTGTCTATCACGGAGGTGCTCTGCACACACACACACACACAATCACACGGCAACAGACGCTGCCCTCCTCCTCCTCCTCCCACCCGTACACAGTGGGTAATTGACAGATCCTCACCACTGGTGATGTGCCAGTCGTGGGCGGGGTCGTCACGCTGACGTCTGCTGCTGACGTGTGAGTGATGTCCCGACCAGAGCCCGGGGTGGGCGACCCTCCTCGCCTTTGCTATGATTACGATGACGCTGTGATTAACAACTCATTACTCTCATTAAGCGGGAGGGAAATTTGGACGATGCTGGGAGGCAGACTTCAGTTCGACTCTTCGAGATTTTCCTGTGGATGAGAGAGAGAGAGAGAGAGAGAGAGAGAGAGAGAGAGAGAGAGAGAGAGAGAGAGAGAGAGAGAGAGAGAGAGAGAGAGAGAGAGAGCATATGTGATATGGGCTTGAAAAACGACTGTGTTCAACACTCCCCAAGTTCTCCGGCATGTACGACACGTCCTCCCACTCTCCCTTCCACCTTCCCTGGTGTAGTCTATCGTCCCTCGTTGTCCACACGACCCCCACACACTACCACCAGTACACAACAGGAGGACGCCATGCGCAGAGCGGAAGATGTTCGTTTACAGCGCCTGACCAACAGGCCGGGGCGCTGGACACTGAAACTTGAGGAACTTGGAGACGGTGAAAGTTCAAGGCTGCTGGAAAGAACACACCACGATCACGGATTCTTGCAGTTATTACGGAGTAAGAAGAAAGATTCTGTAAGGAATCGAATCCGGTTCTTACTCACGGACCATTACCGCTTGAAGGGTGAAGACGGAAGGGATGGAGGCCTCTAAACACACATGGATTCCAGGTCACTTCGACTCGATCCGTGGTACCGGGACTGAGTGCGGGGGAGGAGGGGGAGGGGATTGTTGGTGCACACTTCGCCACGGAGATGGAGGATCTGATCCGACGTCCGGCTGGATGTCGTCAGCCGCCTGAGGGTGGGCTGCCTGCCGGACCTCTTCTACCACAACCAACACCACTACCATCTCTACCAACACCGCCACGTCTGCCATCCCCACCACACCATCTCCACCACCTCATCCATCTCCACCGGTGATCTCCTCCAACACCACCAATACCATCTCCACCACAACCGCCACCTCAACCATGTTCACCACCACCAACATTACCATCTCCACCACAACCACCCCTCAACCATCTCCACCATCACCACCAGTGAAGCAAATCCTGGAAAATGGAAAAGATTTCATAGTATCGTCTTGTGTCTCAGCTGGCCAGACTGAGTCTCCCTCACGGACCCGACTGTACTTACATAAACCATCTGGCCACAAGATACAGCGGTAAGGCTTCTCCCTGTATTACTGTAACTCAGGACGTGAGGAACTATGATCTTTTCTCCCGACTAAAACTACGTTCCAGTGTTCCAATTATGATTATGTATCATTTAAGGGAGCAGTAAAACCCCATCATATCTTTCCATAAGACGTCCCTGGGAGAGAAAACTGGGAATGTAAACACAAGAGCCAAGCGTTTACCATGACGAGATGAGGTAACGCGAGACACCAAATTTTGGCCGCATTTCCTTTGTTACATTTGTGTTAAAGTTATCTTGATACACACTAACTGAGGCAGGTCGTCTGGTTGTCCTATGTGTGTGTGTGTGTGTGTGTGTGTTTTCCTATGTAAAGGGTTAAGTACGTGTACGTAAACCATTTTCTTCTTGTCTCTCCTCTTCTGTCCCCCTCGGTAGTTCACAGGTGCAGTATCCCGTACTGTCCTCTCCGGTACCAGAGAGATGTCTTCTTCCGTCCTCCACGACGTTAGACAGAATTCTCGTCTTCTCCATGAAGTCATCCAGACGTCCCCTCCTGTCCTCTCCAGCACCACGACAATACCTCGACTGTCTTTCCTTGGCACCTGGCTGATGTGTCTTCTCCTGTCCTTTCGTCCTCCGGACATATGTCGTCTCTAGTCGCCTCCAGCAACACACAAATGTCTCCTCCTCGTGTCCTGCGCGTCACGGACGTCCCATTCGTCCTCTCCTGTGTCCCGCTGCTTCATAAGGTAGAAGACCCAACAATAAATATAAAGTTCCAGCCAAATACCTGTCGTCCTGGACTTTGCCCAGCCACAAGAGTGAAGCAGAAACTCACGTTTTTCACATATTTTCTCCCAAATTGAAATTCAAAATTCCTGTTGACCTTTGAACCTAACAAATAATCTCCCCCGCCCCTTCACCTTCCTCCTCCCTCCATACAGAAGGTAGTTGGGCTGGAATGATCCTGGAGTTTTCCATTTCCAGGAAATATCCGTCAGAAGATTGTATCTCTGGATGGGAAGAAAATGGAAAGTTGTGGCTCACTTTGACGTCTTTTATGGTCGAGTGAGAATATATATAGAATGGCATCTACGAGCAGTTGGGTAATTGAGTGGTTTACGGCCGACTCTGAATGACCTGTTAACTCTTTCTGATCAGTCTGTGTCGGTCATATAGCCAGCAGTCTGTGGTGAACAGTGAGCGGTGTATGGTGGTGAACACTAGAACACCAGCTTTGTGTCTGAGAGAGAGAGAGAGAGAGAGAGAGAGAGAGAGAGAGAGAGAGAGAGAGAGAGAGAGAGAGAGAGAGAGAGAGAGCTACTTGCGTGCCATTCTTGTCACAAGTGAGAGAGGGTTAATGTGAGAGGCGCGTCTTGTGGTGGCTGAGGGGCCGGGGGAAGTCATTCTCGCCAGCCCGGCAGACGCTGCCCCGTGGCACTGTCACCTCGGGGCCAACCCAGCAGGCACTACCATGTGGCACTATCACCCCGGGCCAGGCCGTGAGGAGTGCCTCTGCACCACATGGCACTTATCCTCCCCCACCCCAACCGTCACTCCTCCTCATCCCGGTAGCATCCGTGCCAAAGCCGTCCCTGAACCCATCACAACAACACACACACACACACACACACACACAACACACACACACACACACACACACACGCACACACACGCACACACACACACACACACACACACAGCACCTTGGCTGAAGTAAGAGGATGATATGGAGATCCGTCCTCCAAACGCTTCTGTCTGAAGGTCGAAGATCCCGTATTGCTTCTATGGAAGCTGGAGCACTAGTGCCACGGGGTGTGGGTGGTAACCCCCCCCCCCCCATTAGTGGGTGAGGGTTAGAAAATGGAAAGATGGCGGGGGGGCAGAGTGGCCCTCACGACCCACCATTACTCCGTAATCACCATATAAATGTGATGATGACTCCATCTCGCCCAACACGAGGGTTAGGTTTACCTCCTCACGATGTGGTAATCACCATCACCCACGCCCCGATACCGCGCCTCTCGTCCTTGAAATAAGGACGACGGCCTCGGTCCGTTTCCTCTCTCTCTCTCTCTCTCTCTCTCTCTCTCTCTCTCTCTCTCTCTCTCTCTCTCTCTCTCTCTCTCTCTCTCTCTCTCTCTCTCTCCGTGTTCTGGACCACGTCCTCCTGGCATCGCCCGAGACTCAGCCCAAGTCCTCCTTATGCCGGCAAAGTTGAACACCCCCGCCGCCCAAGTCCATCATCATCACACCCTCAGAACGCAGCGCAACCACTCACCTTCCCTGGACCAGAACTTACCACGGCCCCCGCCTCCCCCCACCGAGACTTAACTCGAACTTAGTCGCATGACACGTATATAACCCCCCCCCCGGGGGGGGCGCGCCGGCATGCATGCAGCGCCAGAGACCCGGGGGAAGTTTAAGTCAAGGCCAAGATAAAACACCATTGATTCAGGACTTTCATTAAGAGGCAGCGGGAGGGAGGCGCCACCTTAGTTTACATTGTTTGCTGGAGTAGTTTGTCGTGTTTGCTTTGCCGTTCCGGCCGAAACTTCACGCATTAGTCCCCCCGCCAAGAGCCCCAGACTCCGATACTTCTAGAGCGGAAAATCCGGAGTTCTGGACACGGCAAAGATAAGTGGTACTCGCGCGCTTGCACACCTTCGTCTGCCCTGGAGGAGCAGCAACATTTCTCCGCAGATATACGACCCCGACACTCCGTCTTAAGAAATCGTTTCTCAGACAACGGGTGCCGATGTGTCTGCGATGAGCAAAGAGGCCTTCCTGGATGGGGGGGGAGAGAGAAAAAGAAAGAACTGTCCCGTAACTCAGGGGTAATGGGTAATCATCATTACACAAGTTTATAACGTCTCTATGGCGTCTTTTCCTTATAAACTCATAAAACCCGAAGGGAGGAATCTATTACAGAGATGACGGTACGCCACGGTGAAGCACCGCTCTACAATTCTCGACGGGGGGTAATAACTAGTTATTGGCATCATAAGACGCTTCCGAGGCAACAAAGGGGAAGCCTCCTCCTCCTCTTGTCCGTGGTTACGAATGAGTTTAGAAAACACAGTTTATGTACAGGGTCCGGAGGGACGTGTGTGTGGCTGTCGGGGCAGAAAGAGGATGAATGGTCTCTTCGAATGGATCCAGTGGTCTGTTGCCGCCTGCTGTTCTATATTCTCTTCATAAACCACGACGGAACTTAACCGTACCGTACATGTAAAGGAACAGTGACCCATCTACGGAGACGAGCGTCCTTGTACACACACACACACACACACACACACACACAACAATGCCATGTTCACGATTCATTTCATGCGACATTCAACTGCAAACCCCACATTATTAGAGACTGGTCCACGAGACGAACCGCTCTCATTAAGACCCCCCATTCTGAAGTGAAATGAAATAAAGGGGGATCTTAAATCTATGCACAGGATCAAATGCTCTGCACGTACAGAACTGGGGTGGAAGACCTTTTCAGGGGAGTGGAATGTTCATATACCACTGCGTGAGAGGATAAGGAATTAACCTGCGAGCGAGTGACTAAGAAGCTAATATTGTTAATTAAGAGGACGAGTGAGTCCTCAACTGCATATATACATAACTACGATTTAATTAGGTATACGTCATGGCTTAGCACAGCCGTCCCTTTGTCACCAGGGCTTAACACAGCATTCATTTCGTCGTCACGACTTAGCACAGGTATCCTTACGTCACTAGTCCTATCTTCACCACTAGGAGTTGACGTCACCCTTCTTCTATAACCAGAACTTAACACAGTACTCATTTTATCATTAGGACTTAACACAGCCCCTTCTCTATCACCAGTCCTTTTTTTTTTTTATATAAAACTCGAAAACTTAACATAGTCCTAAACCTTGTTCCAAGGACTTACCAAGCGCATCTAAAACTTAACATAGTCCTCATCCCACAGCAAGAATTTCAACATAGCCCCACCATTGTCACCAGGACTAACCAAGTTCCTCGAAAACTTAACGCAGTCCCTCTTCCACAACCAGGCCTTGATGTCCCCCTAACTCCATCACCACGACCCAGCACACCGCAGTGCCTCCTCTGTTGTCAAGACTTAACAAAGGACTTACTCACATCACCGTCGTTTAAGACACAGTCTGCCAGTCACAGCCAAAAGTTGCTAGAGCGCCTCCACTTTGTCTCTAGGGTTTACTATCGTCCTCTCTACTAGGATTCAATAGAGAGAATAAGGCTGCGCTTCTTAGTCTGTTCCTAGTGCTACCTTGCATACGCAGAAAACGGCGAAGGAAAAAAGCATAGGACTTAACATAGCCTCTCTCTCTCTCTCTCTCTCTCTCTCTCTCTCTCTCTCTCTCTCTCTCTCTCTCTCTCTTCAAGTCTTACATCATCCAGGGAGAAAAGATTCAAATCAGGGTTCGAACGCGAGAAGCCGACTGTCTCGAAGCGGAGATGGCTCATTTGTGAACGTTTTTCATGTTGGATGCTCTTAACTAGGGGAGGGAGGGGGAGACCGCTTGAGAACAGCTGGGGGAGGAATATCCTCTTGTGTTGTAAGTTACGTAGAAAATGGCGTGGAAAAACTCATCTTTTACTGGAACTTCCACTTCGATGACATCCATGAGGCATTAATGTACACTAACACCAGCCACTCCGTCATCCGTTTTCTTTAGAACACTGACCCACCGTTTTCTTTTTTTTTCTTTTTCTTTTTACCACACCTACACACCGTTCTCTTCAGCACAATGTCTCAGTGCCGATCCCCTTTGGAGAAAATGAGAGCTCACACCTTATTCAGGAGATCTCACAACTCCTGTGTGTGTGTGTGTGTGTGTGTGTGTGTGTGTGTGTGTGTGTGTGTGTGTGTGTGTGTGTGTCTCGCATAGCTTCCTCCCCCCCAACCCATACAGTGTGTTGACACCACAGCAATCCAATAAACCCTGGGTACAATTTTTTTATTAAAGGATAGCCGTCCCTGAGACTTGCAACTTGTGAAATTTCCTGCGTGTTCGCTGGTTTGTTTATATATATATATATATATATATATATATATATATATATATATATATATATATATATATAGATAGATAGATAGATAGATAGATAGATAGATAGATAGATAGACAGATAGGAGGAAACAAACTGACCTCACACAGCCGGTTGTATATACCTGGGTCTGGCGGTGCCGGCAGACCAGCCCAGCCTTGCCGGGAGTTATGTCTTATGAAACCGGCAGCCTCAGTCCTGGTGGTCCCCTGATATTACCATTAAGGTCTGGGTTATTACAAGATGATGCACTCCATTGTGGCCGTGTGTTTGTTCTCTCTCTCTCTCTCTCTCTCTCTCTCTCTCTCTCTCTCTCTCTCTCTCTCTCTCTCTCTCTCTCTCTCTCTCTCCGAGGGTCAGTGACGCCCTCAGCAGTGAGCCAGCACACTGCAGTGGATGTTAACTGTCACTCCTGTAGTTTAAGATGCTTTGGTTTTTTTTTTTTTCTATCTCGTCTCGCCCACACGTGGGTTGATGCCTTTCACTCCAAAAAAAAATAAAGATACAATCTCTCCCTCTTACACACAACACTTGACAACACGTAATAATGGTGCGAAGTTAAATTGGAGTTTTCATACGAATCTGGGCAAATGCCTTTTTTTCAGCAGCAAAGTTGTGATAGAATAGTGACAAAAACAACCATGGGAGCTTGTCAGGGCAATGACTGTCAGCATATCTATCAGAGCAATGACTGTCAGCATATCTATCAGAGCAATGTCTGTCAGCATATCTATCAGAGCAATGACTGTCAGCATATCTAAAACATAACGAGATATGCGTTAATGACATCAATCATCACTGAATATGGCCTTCTAGAAAAACAATAACAAACGTATTTTCGTCTCTTTTCTTCTACAAATTAGAGGCTAAAACACCTTCTCTCACAGTGTACCCAAGGACGTATTTAGATCATTATGTTCCCTCCATTCATTCTCTCTCGTATGATCTCCACGCATGTGTATTCCCCCTCACAGTGCATGGTGTTCTTGTGTGGCTATGTCCCCGCCGGCTGACGTGCCTACGAGACTAGCGGGAGGGATGGACGCCTTCTCCCTCACTACACCGTCCCCATCTACATACACAACGACTGTAGCATGTTATTACTCTCCTCCAGCAGATAACGTCGTCTGAGACCATCAGGTCTTCTGTTATCTGGTGGCTTACCGCCTAGCCAGTGTCCTCACTCTCCCTCTTGCTTCCTCCGTGTTCCTCCTTCTCTCGTCCACTCTCTATCTCCACCTTTCACCTCCATCACTCCACCTTCCACCGCCCGCCGTACATGACGCTGGAGAAGTTTTGAAAACCTTAAAGTTTAGGGCCGAAAATGGAATTAGCATTTGACTACCAAAGACATGACATTAACGGAAAGGAATATGGGGGGGAAAGGAGAATTAATGTTGGGGGCCATTACCTTGTGGGGATTGTGGGGGAGGATGTGTAGCCAAGGATGGAGAGGTGACACAAAGACAGTGATGGAGAGGGAAAAACAGACTGTGATGGAGAGGTGACACACAGACAGTGATGGAGAGGGACAAACAGTCAGTGATGGTGAGGTGACACACAGACAGTGATGGTGAGGTGACACACAGGCAGTGATGGTGAGAGACACGCAGATAGTGATGGTGAGGTGACACACAGGCAGTGATGGTGAGGAGACACGCAGATAGTGATGGTGAGGTGACACACAGGCAGTGATGGTGAGGGACACCAATGGTGACTGGGCGCCCCCCATCCATGATGGTGACACACAGACAGCGGCCATTTACGAGAAGTCGCGTATCGTCGCTCACACTTGACAAGACAACAACGAAGGCAAAGACCATCATCATCATCATCATCATCTACACGTGATTCACTCTCCCTCCAGCAACGTCATTCCTGGCGCTTGGGTACGTCTAGGCCATGGTGCTCCCAGGCCGCGCTGGATGGACCCTCCGACGCTGAGCACGTATTTAAGAAGTTGTCGCTGACGACGCGTCTCACTCACTAACCCACCCCAGGGGCCAGAACTCTCCCACACAACTGGTCGCTTAGAGGCAATAAAAAGGAAAGAAACTTGGGCATCCGCGTCCATACTTGTCCCGCAAGAATTTACTGCCGAACTCCCGGGGCGTGACGCAAGGAGGAGGAGGAGGAGGAGGAGGAGGTCTTCTTCGTCGTCTCCTTCATCGTGTCGTCCTCATCTCATGTGGTGAGTCGGGATGATAAATCACGCACGCATCTCAGCGCAAGGACCTCTGTAAAGGAATCTGTACGATCTAAAACAAGTGTGCGCAGAGCAGCCCTTGAGAAACCTGACACCCATCATTTGTCCGATCTTTTGACAGAACGTCGAAGTGATCGGCAGGAGCGGTGTTACCCCTGTATCTTCCCTGGGGCCAGGAGTGTGTGACCGCCGTCACCAGAGTTATCAAACCAAGTCCTGTCACAAGAACTCCCAAACCCGAAGACACGATCTCGACAGAAAATATGGTCTTGAAGACCAGACGACCCACCAAAAAAAAAAAGGATGAACACATGCCTCGTGGTCCGAAGCTTAAACCTGCAGACCCACAGGAAAAAAGACCACAGGATGGACGATGGTCTGAGGACCAACGAACCAGAAGAAGGACTTTGCCGAGAGAACAAGCATGATGGGGAACCACTGTGCTCTAGTGTAAACCCCGACGTGGGCACCACAGTGGATTACATATATGGTCTCTGACCGTTACACGTGCCTGTGGACACGCCCTCCTAAGATAAAGCAAGATTCCAGTAAACACACTTCACTGTGGAGGGAGAGAGCCTTGGTGTGTGAACACCTCAATACGCGTGATCAAATTCACAGACAAGAATCATTATCTGTTCAAGAGCTGTGTTGTTGCTGTGTCCTTGTCCTTCCATAACAGAGGATTGTGGGCGTCCGGACACATTCCCTGGTCGTGGACACAACTGGGTAATGTTTAAGGATTTTTGTGTGTAATTTTTCCCCTCAAATAAATGTGTTCAGTTTAGCCGGGCATAAACCAGCGAGGACCGGCCGATAAACTAGCGAGTTTGTCCCCAATAACCTGGGAGTTACTACTAGCCAATAGGCTGACGTGAACCAGCTGTTTTATGTGTGGTCAACCGCCACACTGACCCTATACAGTATTTCACCCGTGTTTGGCTGTGCCTCCGTCTTGCCCGCCGGCCAGGTGACCCAGTGTGTGCTCAGTGACCTTGTGTGACCTTCAGACTCAGTGCGACACGCTGCACGACCCAGTGTGTGACCAACAGGCTTAGTGACCTGGTGTGATGATGCTTAGAATCAGTGACCCACTGTGACCCCCCAGGCTCCATGACGTAGGGTTCGATCCCCAGGCTCCAGGTGAACCAATGTGACCCCAGGTTTAGTGGCCCAGTGTGACCAACCCAGTGTGTGCTCAGTGACCTAGTGTGATCTTCAGACTCAGTGCGACACGCTGAACGACCCAGTGTGTGACCAACAGGCTCCGTGACCCAGCGTGTCGTTGCCTATTTACCAAGGAAAAATTACCAAAAAAAAAAGAAAAACAAAGAAAACAAAATACTCGGGATCGGTGTGGCTAACTATCAGTCTCTCTCTCTCTCTCTCTCTCTCTCTCTCTCTCTCTCTCTCTCTCTCTCTCTCTCTCTCTCTCTTTCTCACCCGGACGTTCAACTTCTCTCGAGTTTAAGGGAAGTTTAGAGGACGCGAGGAAGTCGCCAGGGGTCTCGCTGGTGAAGATATTTTACCGACGACGCCCAGGCAAGAAAGAAAGAAATGTCGCTTTGCTTCACTGCCGATTTAAACGACTCTAATCGGGGTCATTATGTATGCAAATGATGTCATTAGCCTAATGAGGGGCTGTTTGACAATTTACTTCAGGATTCTATGGTTGGCTGGCTCTAGGGTGTTGTGGTGTTTTGTGGGTGTTTTATATACACCCACTGGGGCAAGAGAATGTATACATTCATTAGAGTGGAATATATATATACATACATACATATATATATATATATATATATATATATATATATATATATATATATATATATATATATATATATATATACACCGGGGTAGGCTAAATATGTACATCCACTGGGGTAGGATATATATATATATATATATATATATATATATATATATATATATATATATATATATATATATATATATATATATATCCACTGACGCAGATCGTATAAACATCCACTGGGTGTAGCGTGGGCATATACACCCACTGTGGTAGAGGGTATATACACCCAGCGGGATGGAAAAGTTCATCTAAACCCTTCACGGTGAACTCCCGAGGGGTATAAACAGTGTATATCAACGGGCGGGGAACAGCCATGATAAACAGAAAAGTGGGCAACAGTAAATAACAGACACGGAAAATAGCTACTGGAAGAAAACGACAAAAAAGAAATACGTAAAAAAAAAAACAAAGACAAGGGCATACACAGACAACAAGGAAAACAATGATAGAGACAACGTTCTAGTCCTGGACCGTTCTCCCATCACATGGTTCCTCCCTCTCCCATCACATGGTTCCTCCCTTTCCCATCACATGGTTCCTCCCTCTCCCATCACATGGTTCCTCCCTCTCCCATCACATGGTTCCTCCCTCTCCCACCACATGGTTCCTCCCTCTCCCATCACATGGTTCCTCCCTCTCCCATCACATGGTCCCTCCCTCTCCCATCCCATGGTTCCTCCCTCTCCCACCACATGGTTCCTCCCTCTCCCATCACATGGTTCCTCCCTCTCCCATCACATGGTCCCTCCCTCTCCCATCCCATGGTTCCTCCCTCTCCCACCACATGGTTCCTCCCTCTCCCATCACATAGCTCCTCCCACCCTTGTCTCCCCAGTACCAGACTCTCTCCCCTCTCCCTCTCTCTATCTCCCCCATAAGAGGCCGGAGTAAAGGATAACCTGAGGAATTATTGATCAGGGAGAGAAAGCTGTGACCTTGGGACTAAGGAGTACAATATCTTCATCCCAGACGGATATAGGATTTCTACACCGAAGGGATGTAGTATCCCATCCCTAACGTGGCCCCTTCCTGACGCTCAGACGCCCACAGTCCTCGCTGCTGACGTCAGGAGAGCCAGCTGTCAGCCAGGCACGACTGGAGGAGGCGGCACCTAGTGTCAGCCCCTCAGGACGAGGACCACCCGCTGACGAGGCGAGTCCAAGGCGTGGCTGACGAGGAGAGTCCACGTAGGCGTGGCTGACGAGGAGAGTCCAGGGAGACGTGGCTGACGAAGAGAGTCCACGGAGACGTGGCTGACGAAGAGCGTCCAGGACTCATCCGACCTACTAACACGTGAGTACTGGACATGGGTGAAGTGTGAGTAAACTACAAGGCTGGTGAGTCGCGCTGGTTAACCCTACGTGTGACCTGAAGTGGAGTGGCACACATTCAAGCCACGTGAGGAGAGACGTGAATAAAGCGCATGGGAAACGCTCGCGTGAGGAACAGCTTAAGTTCGATGTTTCCATCTGCGAGGCACAGCCCGACGAAGACCGTCCACCGGGGAGGTCGGAGGAGTGCCGCGCGTGGTGGAGAGGCCCTCAAACTGCAACAGGGTGGTGTGGGTTCTCCTGGCGAGGCGCTCACCCACGCCATGCGCTATCAATATCATCATTCATGCCGTCAGATCCGCTGGCTATAAAGATGGTATATTGCGCACCGGGAACATAAAGTATAAATCTTGTCAGGTGGGGAGATTACAGTCATGGAGCTAGCATAGCTATGATGCAGATAAATAACCCGCACCGTTTATGCTTCGTGGGGTGGCGCCCTGAGGGGGGCAGTATAGCCAGAACGGATGCGGGTCTACAACGAGCAGTGTTGCCTTAAACCCATGGAGGTAACGATAGGTAACGTAGCCATACCGAAAGGTCCACTTATATTCTAGTGTGAGGTCACATACAACACTCTTAGTCGACAAAACGTCACACACCAGACTCTGGCGCTCTGTAACACTCGCTCCAAGTGGAACTGCGAAGTGTATGATGCTAATCTGAGATGCAGACGGAGATAAACAAAATCCAAGTCTATCTAAATACATCATTGACGAGTGTCTCAAGTTCATGTTGTTTGATTCAGCGACTGCAGTGAGATGGCCGACCATTTCTCCGACGTGTCAACACACGTGAGGTGAATCCTGAAGGTTTGTGTCGCCTGTAATGAGTGAGCAGCACGGGGGACGTCCTCGGGAAAGGAGAATAATTTCCTATACTGCGGCGTCACATGTGAGGCTAAGCCGCTCTGTGTGTGTGTGTGTGTGTGTGTGTGTGTGTGTGTGTGTGTGTGTGTGTGTGTGTGTGTGTGTGTGCCTTTGTCAGATTAGGAAAGACGCTGGTTATGGTCACATGATATCACCCATCTGGTTAATGAATAAATAAAGACGCCCTCGTCTGCCTCACATTACCTCCGGAAGCACCTAACTGCGTAAATATAGACGCCCTCAACACTACCTCTCCTCTTTTACCGGAAAAAAAAACAATTAAAAGTTTTAATATGAAGTTTTTCCCGGCGCTCGCTCGCTCGCTCGTCTCTCTCTCTCTCTCTCTCTCTCTCTCTCTCTCTCTCTCTCTCTCTCTCTCTCTCTCTCCACCCTCCCGCTGGGAGTTTCGTCCGACCTGGTCGTCCAAACGCTTCGCTAGAGCAATACTTTCCTCGGGCGTGGATTGTTCTCCTTTGGTCTCTGTTTACTCCCGATTAATCCTCGATGTTAGGGCAAATATCCGCGTTGCTTTTATCAACAAGAGTTAAATGTCAGACCCGGTGTTCACTCTCTCCTCCCCTTCTTGTTGGTCAACATGAATCATCACTTTGATGAGTAGGCTTTCGTTTGCCTGCCCGACAGCAAACGCCAGAATGCTATTCCGTGTTCAACACGCAAAAGATATATGCAGACATTCCCCCGTACCATAACAACACGTACGGCTGTTTAGAACAAACCTCCGATCTCAGCAGTTACTAATCTCACGGCCCATGTCCTGGGGAGGGGGTGGGAATCTCCATAACTCCGGGTTAGGTCATTGACTATCATCATCAGACACTACGTTAAGCCACGGGATGTTACCAAGCTAAAGGTTGCCACCCACTGGTGGCAGCCGTCATCCGCAAACACACCAAGACATCGTCCCGGAGCACACCGCCTCCCCTCAGCGGAGTGAGGACACCGGTACACCGTAAACAAGTTGCTCTGCAGAAGCCAAAAATCAAATATCTTATCTCTCTCTCTCTCTCTCTCTCTCTCCCCGAGAGAGAGAGAGAGAGAGAGAGAGAGAGAGAGAGAGAGAGAGAGAGAGAGAGAGAGAGACGGGATCCCATCTATGCAGTTGCGGACAGCCCCACCAGAGGTCCCTCCAAGGCAAACGGAAGCAAACATCCTCGAGTCGATGATGCAACGTGTGTACACACACACACACACACACACACACACACACACACACCATGTGTACAACACCCACGCAGCCAAGAGTGTATGTACACACGGTGTGTGTACGACACCCACTCAGCCAAGCCTGACACAAGCACTAGTTTACAGAGTCAACAAGAGGCTCTGTTACTCTAAGAATTACCGGCTACCTCAAAGGGGCTTTCTTATTTCTTTTTGTGGTGCAAAGAAAAACTTTAACTTTGTAATATTTTTTCGTTCCTGTTTGTATTTTCAAAGTTATTCTTATCTAGCAGTATTTTTCCTCTTCTCTCTTTTTTTTTTTTCAAGGTAGAAAGTTGAATGAATTAGCGAGTCGTTGTTCACTACAGTCAACTGTATGAAACTACGAAAGTCTTACTACGGAAAGAGAAGGGTGGGTGTCTGTGGTGTCATCAACCCCTCTCTGGGCCTCGACGCCAGCTCGTCTGTCACCAAAGACACCAACCAAGAGGACAAGTGATCTACCTGTAGTTAGCACTGATCAACCTGTAGTTAGCACTGATCAATGTGTAGTTAGCACTGATCAACCTGTAGTTAGCACTGATCAACCTGTAGTTAGCATTGATCAACTTGTAGTTAGCACTGATCAACCTGTAGTTAGCACTGATCAATGTGTAGTTAGCACTGATCAATGTGTAGTTAGCACTGATCAATGTGTAGTTAGCACTGATCAACCTGTAGTTAGCACTGATCAATGTGTAGTTAGCACTGATCAACCTGTAGTTAGCATTGATCAATGTGTAGTTAGCACTGATCAACCTGTAGTTAGCATTGATCAACTTGTAGTTAGCACTGATCCACCTGTAGTTAGCACTGATCAACCTGTAGTTACCACTGGTTAACCTGTAGTTAGCACTGACTGGCAGCACCAGTACAGAGGTCGAATTACGGCAGTAATTCCCAACTAACTCTTAACAGTGACAACAAACTTGTTTTGCACGAGGGTCTCAAGTTACAGTCGCATTTAACCGTGTGTGTGTGTGTGTGTGTGTGTGTGTGTGTGTGTGTGTGTGTGTGTTCCCCCGCGCCCAACACCCTGTCGCCTGACAGGAGACGATGGCGCGAGCATGAGTGCACCTCACAACACTTTAAAGCAGCCGTCAGTTCCGAGTTACCGCGGCGTGTGGGTGGAAACTAAGTTGGGAGTGTCTGGTAACAGCCACTCAGGCTCTAAACCACTTTATAGGCACGTGTGTTTACCATGGGCCAGCCGGGGTCCACCGAGGATGAGGACACGAGCCTCCTCTTCCCTCACACTACATCGAGGAGGAGGAGGAGGAGGAGGAGGAGGAGGAGGAGGAGGAGAGGGAGGAGGAGGAGGAGGAGGAGGAGGAGGAGGAGGAGGAGGAAGAGGAGGAGGGGACGACGACGCCCATCGCACGTCGGTCCATGGGTGATGACCGTGAGCTGCCCAATGGGAATGAATGAAGTCGGGATCCGCATACAAGCGAACATCACAAGACATGAACGACCATATCACAGAGATGTTCTCTCTCTCTCTCTCTCTCTCTCTCTCTCTCTCTCTCTCTCTCTCTCTCTCTCTCTCTCTCTCTTACGTGACTGTGTGTCCAGCGATGGTCAGACACGTGAGAAGTACCTACGTGGGAGGGGAACTGGTGAACATGATGCTGCCTTCTCCTGTCCCTAAAACAGTGGAGTTCTTAAACCCTTGTCCCGCCCTGTTCTCCTCCTACAACTTCTCTTCCTTTATGAGACAGGTCTGGGGGGGGGGGGGGCTCATTCATTCCCCCATCCTCTTCCTCATAACCAATTTTCTTTTCCGTCCGAGATGGCCATGATCGGAGCATGACCTTGCCGCCCCCCGTGACGTGTCCACCACTGGAGATAAGATGACCACCAAAGCCACCTGCAGGAATGTCTGGGTTGTTGGTACTGGCCTTCCTTCACTCAGCCATGCCACCTCCACCCCTCCTTCCCCTCCCTAAACCACCCGCGTGTTTGGGTTCAGTCTCGCTTGTGCGGCCGTCCAGACCAAACGAGGGAGCGAGACAAAACGAGAAGCCATATTTTATCTCGCTATATAAAAAGATGGCATTGGCCTGGCCCGGTCCGGCTGGCTGGCCCGGCTGGCTTGGTTGGCCGGCCGGCTGGCTAACTGCTTGGTTAGCTAGCTATTTTCTTTTTTTTTTCTACGTTAAAAAAATCTAACTTTTGTATCTCACTCCAATGAAATCTGACTGAAAAATGATAAGATTAACAATTCTTTACAAGATAATACCTTGGTAATGATAGTATATACCGTATATTGTTATAACAGATAGAGTCAATAGAGCAATATATATATACCAATACTTACATTCGACTTTTGATTTAGTATTCATTGCCTCCAACCCACCAATAATTCATACAATAATTAACAAATCGTCGGTGAGTAAATTTGTTACTGTTTTTGAGACTCTTTATCACCGGATTATTTATCATAACAGATGTTGATCCTGGTTAATTGCTCGGGCAATATAGGGACATTCTACCATGAGGTGAGTAGTAATGGAAGTATTTTATGTGTTCGCCTCACAGACAGGTAGCAGTACACACCTCCAGCACACTCGACAGGCCACAGTGCATCATCTACACTGCCTCTGAGGTCGTAGTATGTCAGAGAGAGAGAGAGAGAGAGAGAGAGAGAGAGAGAGAGAGAGAGAGAGAGAGAGAGAGAGAGAGAGAGAGAGAGAAGGTATTTCACGTATACATACAGGGAAGAGAGTTTCGTGAGACAAAGGGTATTCGAATACCCGTGTTCCCAGAGCCATTTCTTTATCATAGGCAGCAAAGCTTAGTAGTATTTAGCATACCCAGCTCTCACGTAAATGGTGGGGGTTCGAGTCCTTGCTGTTGGAGAGCATTCTGTAATGTATATATGTTATTTATTTTGCTTTGTCGCTGTCTCCCGCGTTAGCGAGGTAGCGCAAGGAAACAGACGAAAGAATGGCCCAACCCTCCCACATACACATGTATATACATACACGTCCACACACGCAAATATACATACCTATACATCTCAACGTATACATATATATACACACACAGATATATACATATATACTCACGTACATAATTCATACTGTCTGCCTTTATTCATTCCCGTCGCCACACCGCCACACATGAAATAACAACCCCCTCCCCCTTCATGTGTGCGAGGTAGCGCTAGGAGCAAAACAGGAAAGGCCCAATTCGTTCACACTCAGTCTGTAGCTGTCATGTAATAATGCATGAATATATATATATATATATATATATATATATATATATATATATATATATATATATATATATATATATATATATATATATATATATTACTGAATCCTCTCTACACAACCTAATGCTTTTCTATAACCACTTTATATTCCGGGGTAGATGGCCAGCCAGCCCTCCTGCCCTGCCCATCGTCCACACATCAGGATGAAAACAAAATCTCTTTCGCATCGTCAGGCATGGGAGATCGCGCAGTCCGGCAGAAAACATTTGGTAGGGAAGCAGATGGTTCTGACCCCATCTGGCCAGCACCCCGCCCGCTCAACCCTCCTCTCGCTTATCCTACACCCGATGGTTTTTAGTGCCCCTTTGATCCTTGTTTTCCTCGTCCGTCAGCGTGTTTATTTCTCAATTTACTTTTATTTCCCGGGTTGTGTGTGTGTGTGTGTGTGTGTGTGTGTGTGTGTGTGTGTGTGTGTGTGTGTGTGTGTCAGTCAGTCTGTGTATCTCTCTCAAGACAGTGAGCGAGACTAATTAGGGTCATATGAGAGAGAGAGAGAGAGAGAGAGAGAGAGAGAGAGAGAGAGAGAGAGAGAGAGAGAGAGAGAGAGAGAGAGAGAGAGTCAGTCAGTCTCGACCCGCGGTGCATCATATCCTCATAGCGATGAACACACAAATATCCTGACGTCACTGAACACCAAGCGCATCTGTGTCTTTCCCGGACGACCCCTAACAACCCTCCCCCCTCCCTCCCTCTGGCGGAGGAGCCGCCACGAACTAATCATACGGGCGGGCTGCTTCACGCTGACTAATATCTTAGTCTCCAAAGTTCCCTTTCACTCTGGGAGTCCGGGACGACCAATCCGGCCCGAGCTGAGGGGCCCCTGCAGGCGGGGGGGCTCATCCGGCAACTGCTGAGTAATGATGGGATCTCTCTCCTCCTCCTCCTCCTCCTCCTCATGCCAACCGAGGGATCAACGTCCCAGTGAGGGGGGTCGACTTGAGACGCCAGGACGAGGCACACACTGCCTGTGAGGTCAGGGGCTTTGAGGAGACGAGGGAGAGGGAGGGAGTGTGTGTGTGTGTGAATCGAAGGAGACCAGCAGCGGGTGGGGTCTCCTACAGGGTGGTGGGCACCAGAGCGTGGCTCGCTGGGTGTTTCCTATTGGTGGGGATGTTTACACTTGGCCATCCAGGCCGCTGGTTTGGACACGCTGTGTGTTGAACAACTTGGGATAATTGGTCGTCCGTCTCCCACAGCTGCCACACGACACCCGCGCTGGGGGACGTGGGACACGACACCGACACTGGGGGAGGTGGGGCACGACACCGACACTGGGGAAGGTGGGGCATGACACCAACACTGGGGGACGTGGGACACGACACCAACACTGGGGGAGGTGCGGCATGACACCAACACTGGGGGAGGTGGGGCCTGACGCCAACGCTGGGGGAGGTGCGGCACCACACTAGCCGTATGGTAACAGCAGATAATCCCCAGCATCAGGGGAACTGCGGCAACAATACACCAACACTGAGGGAACTGCGGCAACAATACACCAACACTGAGGGAACTGCGGCAACAATACACCAACACTGAGGGAACTGCGGCAACAATACACCAACACTGAGGGAACTGCGGCAACAATACACCAACACTGAGGGAACTGCGGCAACAATACACGAAAACTGAGGGAACTGCGGCAACAATACACCAACACTGAGGGAACTGCAGCAATACACCAACACTGAGGGAACTGCGGCAACAATACACCAACACTGAGGGAACTGCAGCAATACACCAACACTGAGGGAACTGCGGCAACAATACACGAAAACTGAGGGAACTGCGGCAACAATACACCAACACTGAGGAAACTGCAGCAATACACCAACACTGAGGGAACTGCGGCAACAATACACCAACACTGAGGGAACTGCGGCAACAATACACCAACACTGAGGGAACTGCGGCAACAATACACCAACACTGAGGGAACTGCGGCAACAATACACCAACACTGAGGGAACTGCGGCAATACACCAACAATGAGGGAACTGCAGCAATACACCAACACTGAGGGAACTGTGGCAACAATACACCAACACTGAGGGAACTGCGGCAACAATACACCAACATCGAGGGAACTGCGGCAACAATACACCAACATTAAGGGTGGACCGCGTCAGGAGGCACACCGCTTCAGCCGCGGAGATACACAGCAGCATCATAACCTTGGCCTCAACGCGGCATTACTGGTACTCAGGAGAAGGAAACCCCTCCCAAACGAGCCATCATCTTTAACTAGCAGTTCGCTGTAACGACCCGACCCGAGGACCACATGCCTGTTGTTTATATCCCCTCGTACCAGAGGGGAGGCGGGCCAGGGCGTGGGTGGACCCGTGACATGAGTCCCATAAAACTCAGCCGTGAATATGGCTGGACAGGTTTTTCCAGGAGGTGAACTGTGGAAGCTGAAGCTCATGTACGTTGCCACCTGCCACACAGCTGCTGCTGGAAACTGCTGGAAGACTTGGATAGTTAGATGCTAGAGCGGCAGTCGCGCCTCTGGTCCCTGGAATCTAGAGGATTAACTCTCTCTCTCTCTCTCTCTCTCTCTCTCTCTCTCTCTCTCTCTCTCTCTCTCTCTCTCTCTCTCTCCTTGTGGGTCATGCTGTCTGTCCCACGTTACTTCCTTCCTTCCTTCCTTCGTTCAAACCCTTCACTTCCTCGGCCAATGGACTGATAGGTCGTCTAACCCTTTATCCAGCAAGCTGTTACATCTCTTCCTCAGATGATCCACTCTTATGGCCTCTCAGTCCATATGGACCCAGCGGTCATGAAAGGAACTAAGAGAGAGAGAGAGAGAGAGAGAGAGAGAGAGAGAGAGAGAGAGAGAGAGAGAGAGAGAGAGAGAGAGAGAATGCTAACCTTACTAGCTTATATGAAATGTTCTGACCCGTGATCACCCAGCTTTATGTTAGGTAGATTTAACCTACCACCGTGGAAATGTAGCCACACCCTCCCGCGCCAAGCTTAACCTCTCCAAATCCATAATGACCCGTCTAATCTTCACTTAGTATAACATACGTTATCCCAGTACAGCCTAAACCCCCATCCCTCGGCCTGCTCTACCCAACATCCACCTCACACTCCGCTGTATATTACAGAAGCGAAGCTGGATTCAACACCGCCAGGTTAGTGTGGGGTGGGCGAGGGGGGAAAAACTTGATGAATACATGCGAGATGTGAGGAGCTTCCCGCCGAATTATCAGAGCAGTTCCGGTCGACTGCAGACGACCATCCATCACTGATAGACACACACACACACACACCTCTCTCTCTCTCTCTCTCTCGTATCATTTTCATTGTCTTCCTGTGGGCTTTATCATTTCTCTGTGCTTCTTTAAGGATTCTTTTGGCCTAATGTAAAGATGTGAACAAGTGGCTAGGCATCTCCTTATCCAACACTTAGCGGTTCCCTCGTGACGCACGTCTTGGCGCACGGCGTCCAGCATCAGCAGCGTCCGCATTTCCTCACACCCATCATTGCTGTGTTCCACCATCCTCCCACCCTATCCTGTACCTCATCTGCTTAACCTTCCCTATTAGCTTCCATCCCATGGGTTTCACCCTTTCCACCCGCCTCCATTCCTCCCAGTTCAAGCGACCCTCCCACCCACACACACACGCACACCCACACACACGCACCAGACACCGCCAATCGAATATTCGTCAATTTGTGATAATCATATTCACATTCTCGGTCCCTAAAGATATATTGTGAGAGACTGTCGGAGCAGAGGTGTGGGAGCCAGTGAAGATTTTTAAGCGTGGTGTGTGCGGGGACTGGCGGAGGCGAGGACTGGATGAGGAGGAGGAGGAGGAGAGGAGGAGAGATGCGGGTGTGGGTGGAAGGTGGGTGGAGGATATGTTTATGGCCGGGAGGACTGTGATGAGAGAGAGAGAGAGAGAGAGAGAGAGAGAGAGAGAGAGAGAGAGAGAGAGAGAGAGAAGAAATTTCAAACACCAAATTGAATTACCCTCGGAAAGCACACACACACACACACACACACCACACACACACACACACACACACACACACACACACACACAAGCCTCTGGCCGTGAGGGAGACGTGTGTCGTACGAGGCAACACAACACTGTCTAGGGGTCATCATGTGCTGTGTTCCTGATGGTCCTGGTGATATGGGCGTGTGTCCAGCTCCCTCCCCTGAGGCTCCGCACGCCCTTATTAACCCCCGGGGGTCGGGCGGGCTCCTCCTCCTCCACACGCCCCCACAAGGCTACAGTATCATTACGGCTCCACGTATTCCCTGTACTCTGGGAGGTGCCACAGACACTCAGGCTCCAACAACCCGAGGGGCTTAACACGCCTCCAGGCTCTCATAGCTCTGGAACTCCACAACAACACGTTCCCAGGCTCCAGTACCTCGTGGGGTTCCACAGTCTGATCCAGATTAGAGGCAGCGTCGTCATACTCTAATCTGTTCAGAGTTCCGAGATACCCACGTTATCTAGAGTTCAGATATAGCCACTACGAACACCTTTACAATAAGATAACCACATCTCACAACCCACTACGAACACCTTTACAATAAGATAACCACATCTCACAACCCACGACGAACACCTTTACAATAAGATAACCACATCTCACAACACACGACGAACACCTTTACAAGTGAGTCAAGAGTGCTGGGACCGGTCGCAAGACTTCATCAAGTTCTGTTTTCGAGCTTCGCCAGTCGTTCTCCTCTAGACTTACTCCAGTCTTTATCTATTTCCCCAAGTCTTTATCTTCGATTTCTCCTTTAATCCTAATCTTCCCTTAAGACTTCTCGCTCGCCGACTGGCTTAGCTTCGCTCTCGAACGTACTAAAAGCAGCCTAGCACCTCGATATTCCCCGGTCCCCTCGTACTGCAGGCAGGCACTCAGGGACCCAGTCATTCCCCCGACGCCCAGGCTGGCAATATGGACAACCCTCGAGCAGGTGTTGCCAGGGGGGGATCGAGTTGGGTCTTGGCCAATAATATGTTGGAGGAAGTTATCATGTGTTCCATTCTTCCTCGCACGCGGCTCCCTCAACAATGACTGCCTCCACCTACGACAATATCTGGCGTCCTGCTGATTGCTCATATAGATAGATAGATAGATAGATAGATAGATAGAGAGAGAGAGAGAGAGAGAGAGAGAGAGAGAGAGAGAGAGAGAGAGAGAGAGAGAGAGAGAGAGAGAGAGAGAGATTTAAGGGTATACGTGAGGTAGTAAAGTGACCTCGTGTTCAACGCGCGGTAAAGCGTTCCTGGCGGGTCACGCGTGTCACACACAAGCGAGTTTAAGCGCCCGAGGATGAATGGGCGTCATTGAGGCTGCCACATCGGTGAGGTGGACTGATGGCGCACATCAAAGGCCTCAGAGGGTGAAGGCCTCGGGGACGACACTCTCCCATTGTGGCCGATGTAGACGGGAGAACCCGTACGACGATGGCTTCGGGGACGCCTTTCAACTGGACGGAGCGATTCAGCCCAATTGGGGGAGGGTGGGTGGGTGGCTGAGGGGGGGCGCGGAGCGGCTTTTCATGTCGAAGGCCTAAGGGATGCGTCTCACCGCGGCTGGCTAAACTCGAAGGACCTGCACGGGGGCGAGTCACTCTCCTGTGATGGATGCAGCGGCCGGCGGGGGAGGAGGGCAGATGACCGACTCCTGAGGGTGGGGATTCTTGTGGAGGAAACATGCTCGAAGGCTACGAACACAACCCCTGCAGCGTGTGCTGACGATCCTGGGCATGGCGGCGTTCGATAATCCCACGGCCGTAAGTCCTAATGAAAAAAAAAAAGAAAATAAGTGGAAAATTAATACAATCTGACGCTCCGTTCATCTGCCACAGATGGTGTATGAGTGAGACTACCGGCGAGAATACGTTGCAGCCCTCCAGTGCTAACGATGGTTCACAGGACAGGGTTCCGAACGAGACGAAGTTCCGCAACCGAACTTCCTCTGTGGTTCAGCAGCTTCAGCCACGTCCGGAGGAGTGAGGGAATCGAGGCGTAACGAGAGACATTCGCGTGTCGTCGACCAGGAATCCAGAAACTTCAGTCGACCACAACCAAATGTCCTGGTGAACGTACACAGCACCAGAAAGTTACACGAGAAGTGAGATCCGATCCGCAATATTCCCCCTGGAATTGAGAGCTTTGACGAAGAGGATTTGCCTCCGCTGCCAGCGTGTGCGGGGCAACATGTCTGTGATGTTGACGACACAGGAAGGGCGGGTTCCATAATCCCCGGACGAGTT
>NC_092239.1:3843319-3848319 GCF_036320965.1 Panulirus ornatus
TATATATATATATATATATATATATATATATATATATATGCCGAAGAAGTAAGGGAAAGAAAAGATCAACAACAGATTTTTCTGAGGTGGTGGAAAACCTACCCTTTCCTAATGAAGAGCAGGTAATGAGTTCCGAAGTTAAGCCGTGTTGGGAAGGAAACAAACGCCGCCATAGTCCACCCTTGAGCCGCGCCAGTGACCATACAATAATCACGTAACGCACCGCCTTGTTATATACTATGTGGTCTATCTGAGCGCGGACGCAGGCAGACAGGTACTTCCCTTGAGCAGAAACTCCCAAGTGATATGTATGGCAGAGGAAGAAAGAGAACCAAGAGTGTGACGTTGTGGAAAACGAATCAAGGTTTGGAAAGGTCAGTCTGGGAGGGAAGATCAACCGGAATGCCTTAAGACTCACCTCCCTCAGACAGGTTAAAGCTGGAAACGCAACCAGTTGTCAGAGAAGTACTACCCTACACACACACACACACACACACACACACACATATAAAAAAACTTAGACCTATAATTGGAGACTACGTATTCAGAAGAGATGAATCCTCCACATATTTCTATTATGGGGCAGAGTTAATAAGCATCTATGTATACCGAGGAGGGGTCCGTCCTCCTCATCCAACGTAGAGTGGGACGTGAGGGTGATCCCAGATACGTTTATTCTTGCCGAGTGAGACGTTAGGGTGATCCCAGATACGTTTATTTCTGCCGAGTGAGACGTGAGGGTGATCCCAGGTACGTTTATTTCTGCTGAGTGGCGAAATGATGAAAGCCATTTGAAAAAAGATGCGAAAGTCGTGATGAGTTTTCGAAAGAGATATGAGAAGAAATCGAGTTTCAGAGCTCGAGGCAATACACTTTACGTTACGTCCGTCCAAATGGGAAATCCTGTATAAAGACGAGTTTATTGTCTAGACTATATATATATATATATATATATATATATATATATATATATATATATATATATATATATATATATATATATATATATCTTTCTTGTATCTCCCCTGATGATGTGATTATTACACGAAAGTGCACCTGGGAACTTATCGTGTTTCATTTTGCCCGTGAACTCAGGAGAAATATAAATATATATATATATATATATATATATATATATATATATATATATATATATATATATATATATAAAAGGAGTGGAGGTAAAAGGAGGAACCATGGTGAAGGTCGTCATCTTGAGGGACACAGGACACAAAACGTCCTGGAGACGTCGAAGGTAATTGACCGGCGGGGGAGCAGGTGGCGGACCGCCTTAATGAGGCCCGGTGCCCCCGCAAGAGACACTTAAGGGCACATAAGCTCTCTCTTCTTACGGTAAGTGAGTGGATGTAAGGGTCGCCAACGCTCGGCCGTGTGTGTGTGTGAGAGAGAGAGAGAGAGAGAGAGAGAGAGAGAGAGAGAGAGAGAGAGAGAGAGAGAGAGAGAGAGAGAGAGAGAGAGAGAGGTGTCTGACGGTCTTGTGTGGCGTCAACCGTTACCACCCCACGACTGATGATCTACCACGACCTTCGGACGGATGGTCCGTGAAGTCCTTGGGTGCGACCCCATGAGAACGACGGCACGACCCTCGAGCACGACGGTACGACCCTCGAGCACGACGGTACGACCCCCCACCCTCCCCCGGGGGACAATGACACGACCCTCTGAGCACGATGGTTACGACACCTTGGGCACGACGGTACGACTGTCTCACGTCAAAACAGACGTCAGATATCTGTTACCCTGTGCCTGGAGAGTTGGAAATCTGTTATCTTGTGTCAGCACTATATGTCAGCAATCTGTCATCTTGTGTCAGCACTATATGTCAGCAATCTGTCATCTTGTGTCAGCACTATATGTCAGCAATCAGTCATCTTGTGTCAGCACTATATGTCAGAAATCTGTCATCTTGTGACAGCACTATATGTCAGAAATCTGTTATCTTGTGTCAGGAGAGTCGTCAGAAATCTGCTATACACCGTCAGGGGGAGAGTGTCAGTAATCTATCATTTTATCAGGAGGCAGCCAGAAATCCTCTGTTAGCCTTCAGAAATCTGCTATAGTGTAGCGAGAGAAAACCCCCTCGGACGGGTGTACAATATGGCCATTGTGGTGCTGCGAAAGACCTGCCTCCTCCCCTCCTATAGGCACTGTTCCCAGAACGAATCTCATTAAATCTCAGAGCCCAGCTTGCCTTTAGTGATGGGCCTCGGGCAACGGGAGCAGGGTCTGGCCGGCAGGGTTGCCAGAACAAGAGACTCTCCAGTGAACCCCCCAACGGCAAGGCTGCATCATTTAGATCAGCACAGCGGCTGTGGTAACAAAGTCACGTTAGATGGCACGGGGCTAATCGTTCTCAGCATGACTTCCTCCCTCTCAACAACACTTGTGTCACCGTGTTGTCATTCACCATCTTAAAAGTGAATCCCACAGCTAACAGTATGAGTCTCACCATGAAGACACCTCAAGCCTCACCATCCAGAGCCCTGATCTTCACCATTCAGCAAGCGAAGACTCACTATCAACAGAGCCGGGTCCCATCACCATTAACAACCTAGCTTTCACCATCATCAATCGCTTCTCCACCTTCACTTCGCCTTTCTGTCAGACAACCCAACCATCACCATCAACAGCAAGAGCCTCACGGTTAACAACCACCAATCAGCACCATTAATATGAACCTCACCTCACCATCAAACAACCCAACCATCATTATTACCATCATCATTACCATATGCCTCACTATCAACACCGAAGTCCTCAGAATTAGCAATAAGAACCTCGCCACCATTTCCAGAACCAGAGCCTTTACACACACAAGTCAAAGTCAGATGTTCATTTTAGTAATATATTTTCGCGCGCCAGTTAAAAAAAAAGGGGGGGGTGGGGGAAGATGAGAGGCAGTTACAGTATTGGTCGTATAAAATTAGTTCGCATGTTCGCTCGTTAGCTAAAAGTTTTCGCCGTCTCTAACAAGACGATTTCTGAGAAAATTATTATATGAATGGGTTTACCGAGAGAAGGAAATGAAGTCTCTCTCAAAGCAGCAAAGTTCAGAGGTTGATGTGGCGGAGGAAAAGGACCGTGGGCAAGTCCTGGTGCTGGTGGGAGGACTGTGTTCAGTCCTGGTGACTGTGAGGAGACTGTGTTCAGTCCTGGTGACTGTGAGGAGACTGTGTTCAGTCCTGGTGACTGTGAGGAGACTGTGTTCAGTCCTGGTGACTGTGAAGAGACTGTGTTCAGTCCTGGTGACTGTGAAGAGACTGTGTTCAGTCCTGGTGACTGTGAGGAGACTGTGTTCAGTCCTGGTGACTGTGAGGAGACTGTGTTCAGTCCTGGTGACTGTGAGGAGACTGTGTTCAGTCCTGGTGACTGTGATGAGACTGTGTTCAGTCCTGGTGACTGTGAGGAGACTGTGTTCAGTCCTGGTGACTGTGATGAGACTGTGTTCAGTCCTGGTGACTGTGAGGAGACTGTGTTCAGTCCTGGTGACTGTGAGGAGACTGTGTTCAGTCCTTGTGACTGTGAGGAGACTGTGTTCAGTCCTGGTGACTGTGAGGAGACTGTGTTCAGTCCTGGTGACTGTGAGGAGACTGTGTTCAGTCCTGGTGACTGTGATGAGACTGTGTTCAGTCCTGGTGACTGTGAGGAGACTGTGTTCAGTCCTGGTGACTGTGAGGAGACTGTGTTCAGTCCTGGTGACTGTGAGGAGACTGTGTTCAGTCCTGGTGACTGTGAGGAGACTGTGTTCAGTCCTGGTGACTGTGATGAGACTGTGTTCAGTCCTGGTGACTGTGAGGAGACTGTGTTCAGTCCTGGTGACTGTGAGGAGACTGTGTTCAGTCCTGGTGACTGTGAGGAGACTGTGTTCAGTCCTGGTGACTGTGAGGAGACTGTGTTCAGTCCTGGTGACTGTGATGAGACTGTGTTCAGTCCTGGTGACTGTGAGGAGACTGTGTTCAGTCCTGGTGACTGTGAGGAGACTGTGTTCAGTCCTGGTGACTGTGAGGAGACTGTGTTCAGTCCTGGTGACTGTGAGGAGACTGTGTTCAGTCCTGGTGACTGTGAGGAGACTGTGTTCAGTCCTGGTGACTGTGAAGAGACTGTGTTCAGTCCTGGTGACTGTGATGAGACTGTGTTCAGTCCTGGTGATGAGTCAACACGTCACAATCACCTCATAACTGCCCTAATGTTTTTCTCATTAAACCCTCCAAGTCGCCTCACTAAGTCTGGTAAAGTTGATGATAAAAAGTAACCATTTCTTCCTTTCTCTGTTCCTGGTCCAATTTTGGAGGCGAGACGCACAGCCTGGAGTCCAGCATTATAGCCAACCCTGAGAGTAAGGCAACTTGGAGGAGGAGGAGGAGGAGGAGGAGGAGGACCTGAACTTGGCCCCTCTCCCTGCCTCAGTAGGGCCATGGCTCCCAACACGTACATTACAGGTCTCGTGGTCCCTCACCCTCCAATTACCCTTAACAGCCTTGGAGGGTGGTTGTTAATGGGGCAGCTGGCTAGGTACGTAGCAGTGCCCTCTCCCTTGGTGGAGCCAGGTGACACCATTCATCATAAGATATTGAAGTCATACACATGCTGGTGAAGCCATTAATCACGACCTTTCTTTAAAATTTTGAAACGAAAAAAAAAATCATTTTTCGTGTGGGGGGCGGCCTGAAGATTACCTTTGAGCTTCTAACAAGTTTTTCTTTTTTATAAATTTTTTAGATTTTTCCTTTAAAATGTCACCTTTGGTGCTACTCATCTCAGCGGAGAAGGATGTGTGGTGAATATCCTGCGCCTCAGTTAGCTGGTGGCGTCAGTTAACCACTGTGCAGACGACACTCGGTGATACATTCTCCGCAGCATTAGTCGCACGTCGTCCGCACACAATTTACACGTCGAGAAATTAACGGTCTTTAAAGGGGTCAGGTCCAAAAGTTCAGACCGTCACAGCCGAGGGAGGTAACGTCGTGTTCAAGGGGCCG
>NC_092239.1:3853319-3963319 GCF_036320965.1 Panulirus ornatus
GGCCGTCTCTATTGATGGCGGAGCTATAAACATCAACAGGGAGGGCGGCCCCAGCTTAGCGGGGTCCTCCCTATTGACGTAGGATCTGCAGAGATCATCAGTGAGGGCGGCCCCAGCCACAGCCAGCAGTCCTAAGGCTGATGGTGAAACTGACAACTACTGTCGACTCTTGTTGTTGCTGCCGACACCTGCCACAGGTGAGGAACCCTGTCGTTAATACCGACGTTGTAGCTACAGAAGAAACTCGTAAAGAAGCAAGAGAAGAGAGTGTCGACTCTTGTGGTTGCAGAAGAAACGCGTTAATTGCTAAATGAACCTGTAGAAGCTGCCGGAACTCGTAGGTACTACGTGGGAGAGGCGCAGATACTGGCGGTGTAAGCCTGAGCTCACTCCCGGGGACGTCTGTTCCTCACGTCCAAAGCTGATCTTGACGTCCACGTAGGGGGAAAGGATCATCATCCGAGTGAGCTATCCTGAAGACCGGAGCAGCGATGGTGCCATACACACTATACAGTCCACTCCGGCTGGACCAGAAGGGAGGCGCTACCTCCTTCCGCTGTGTCAAAATAAGTTTCCGTAGAATAAAAGGTGAACATGAATCAGGGGCAACAAGTGGAGTACGTGTGTCAGCCCCAGTTTGTCTGTATAATTTTCCCTCCATTACTAGAGGTTGTTGGAAGTCTGGGGGTGAGAGGAGTCTTTGGCCGAGTTGTCAGAGCCAACCAATGAGACGATTGCCACCCAGACGTTCACTTCAGGCGTCTCGATGAAGACCTGGTGAATAGGCAAGATGTCTTCCCTCGTCTGAAGTGTCTTCTTATATCTCCGTGGCGTTCTGATGGACAAGAGGATTTTCATTCGGCTGGTCGACGAAGACAAGGGAGTCAAGGAGAGGAGCAAATGCCGTGCCAATTTTCAAGAAAGGCGATAGAGAAATTGCAGTAAGTTGCAGATCAGTACATGACATGTAAGTCTTCTTGTCAGTCGTCTGCCATGGCGCACAGTAACTGCTTCATTTGGTTAGGTTAGGCTTCATTCAGATCATAATTCGTGGTCCCGCTTCGTTCGCGGTCCGTGATCTTGCTTGGTCCGCAGTGTGTAGTCTCGCGTGTCCTCCACCGTCCGCTCTCTTCCTCTTCGTCCACTGTCCTTGATCCAGCTTTGCCCGTGGTCTCACGTTCTTGGAAGCAACCTTGTCCTTTTTTTAGGCCGTGCTGAGCGAGCCCAGCATCGGGACCAGAAGTGCGTGGCATCACTGTGGTGTTAACAGAAGCCCTGGTGACATATAACTTATGTAACTCAGCCGAATACAATCACTAATGTGAAAAGAAAATAATAATGTATTCACCACAGTGGGCGTGCTAGTCTACGGCGCTGCCACTCGAGATGACGAGGTCACTTGGGGTCACTGAACTAAAGCGGAATCCCTTTGAGGTTCAAATCTTTTTTGTCACAATGATTGAAAAAGGAAAAAAGTCTTTTGATATGCAAATTTGACATCAAGAAAACCATGCCCTTTTCACGTAACTGTCGGCTCGGCGTTCTACTTAACCAAGCATCATCCAAAGATGTTCACATTTCCATCACGACGATAAGGGGATGCGAGTGGCGTTCTCCACAAGCGAGAACACGTCGATACGCCATTACCTGAGTTGCACGTTCAGAAATATCGACTTTCGGGGGGGTGAGAGAGAGAGAGAGAGAGAGAGAGAGAGAGAGAGAGAGAGAGAGAGAGAGAGAGAGAGAGAGAGAGAGACTGTGTGCATCAGGCTGTACAATCATCCCATCCTCCCCGGGCGTTCAGAATACTTCAGCTGGACACGATTGATGGCCACAGCTACCCTGGAATACTTACTTGGAACGCTACTGCTCTCTCCTCCTTCCTCCTGCTCCCTCCTCCTGCTCCCTCCTCGACGCTTCATTCATTAGACCCGTCCATCTACACCGCCAGGTTTGACTTCCCCTTCATTCTTTTTTCATTCTTTCTCTCCCGGGACAGAATGTGTGTGTATATATATATATATATATATATATATATATATATATATATATATATATATATATATATATATATATATATACCCAGACTAAACTCCACCAGGGCAAGACCACATTGACGCCACTTCCTCGGATTATCGACAAAAAAGATACTTCTCTATCTATCTATCTATCTATCTATCTATCTATCTATCTATCTATCTATCTATCAGGGATAACTATCAAGGCACTGTACCTATCATCAGTCTTGTCAGTAATCAAACCCTGAAACACGATGGTTCAACCCTTTGAACACGACGGTAACGACCCTTGATTACCCTTGGGTTTGACGGCTGGTTGGCCTTTGACCTCACTCCTAAACGATCAGATCAAAGGCCGACGGTCGTACATCCGTTAGCGTAACCGACGTACAGTCGTGCTCGAGGGTCGTCGCGACCACCCAAGGGTCGCATCGTCGTGCTCCAAAGGTCCCACCGACGAGTCGTGCTTCAAACGTCGCACCGTCGTGCCACAAGGGGTTGTACCGTCGTACTGGAGGGGGAGGGGTTCGACCCCGCGTGTCGTGTCCTCAGTGTCCAGGTGGTGTCCGATCTCTCATCAAGTGGGCAACAGAGCGTGAGAGTCACCAGAGGCGCGTTCACCAGGATAATGAGCCACAAAGGCGTCTCGATAAATCATCCAAGAGAGAGAGAGAGAGAGAGAGAGAGAGAGAGAGAGAGAGAGAGAGAGAGAGAGAGAGAGAGAGAGAGAGAGAGCGTGGGTGTTCGTTTCTGTCTCTCTTACAACACTGTACGAGAGGCTGAAGTATTTCTGTACAGGTTTGAGGTGACGAATGACTAGGTACAACATGGATTGTCTGTTTGCCAACACAGATATTCCCCCTTTTCTCGTTCGTCTTCGTATCTACAAATGTCTGGCAAGGTTGACACGCGCGCGCGCGTGTGTGTGTTTGTTGTGTGTGTGTGTGTGTGTGTGTGTTTGTGTGTGTGTGTGTGTGTGTGTGTGTGTGTATAACGTTTGTTCGTATCATACACTAGATCTGAACCAACACAGGCAGGTGTCCAGCTGTCGCCCCAAAAGAAGAAGAAGAAGAAGAAGAAGAAGAAGAAGAAGAAGAAGAAGAAGAAGAAGAAGAAATAGAAAAAGATGGAGAAGAAAATAATACTAGACATAGTCAAGAACAAAAAGAACAAGAAGAAAAGTGAGTATTTTTTCCTTCTTGGAGGCTCACTTCTGCCTGGCTAAGTCAAGAAGGAAAAGTTAAAAAAAAAACGGGTATGTATTCACCTCTCCGAGCGTGAGACCCTATTATAAGCAGACAATTCCAGGAAACTTTCCCTTCGTCGACTACTTGTTATGATTACTCCAGGTGGAATGAAGGTATACACGATGGTGTATGGGACGTGGAAGGTATACATGATAGTGTACGGGGCGTGGAAGGTATACACGATGGTGTGAATGGGGCGTGGAAGGTATACACGATGGTGTATGGGGCGTGGAAGGTATACACGATGGTGTATGCGGCGTGGAAGGTATACACGATGGTGTATGCGGCGTGGAAGGTATACACGATGGTGTATGCGGCGTGGAAGGTATAAACGATGGTGTATGGGGGCGTGGAAGGTATACAGATTGGTGTATGGGGCGTGGAAGTTATACATGATAGTGTATGGGGCGTGGATTCATCCAGGTTTCCAGGAAAAAACGTTTCCAGGAACGTGGACGAAGTTTCTAGAACATTCGAGCATTATTCTTATCCCGTACACTGACTTCGTAGTCTTTTCCCCGTGGACTCATAGGAAAAAAAAAAAAAAAAAAAAATATATATATATATATATATATATATATATATATATATATATATATATATATATATATATATATATATATGTAACATCTTTCAGTGTAATCACTCGACAGAATTTAACACCCTGTTCCTATGAAACATATAAATCATCTCTACATTAATCATTCATTGTGAATATTAATTCGTAATTACAGCCAATGAAATCTAATTATACCATGATTATTTAATCATGGTATCAAATTAATACACGGGACATTAATATTCTAGTTCAAACCTTTCCAGTCAACGGATCATCAGATCTTATACCTCAACACCACTGGTTCTCTCTCTCTCTCTCTCTCTCTCTCTCTCTCTCTCTCTCTCTCTCTCTCTCTCTCTCTCTCTCTCTCACAAAGGTATTACCTCGGCTTCTGATCGCGATTCTGGTTCTTCTTTCCCTGCCTCTGTCTTCACCTGGAGGGGTAAGCTCTCCTTGACGCGAACGAATCGATTCAGGAAACTCTTGCTAGCGTGTGCTAGAAGCTACTGAAGTGTATAAAGGTGTTCAGACGGACGTCAAATATCAGTCTCGGACCTCCTGAGACTGTGGGCATGACCGCTGAACACGACGGTCCGACTTTCTTTTTTTTTAGGGGGGAGGGGATGATGGTGTGACCTTTGACCTGACCCTCATAGATCAGGTCGAAGGTCACTTTTTTCTTACATGATGGTCGCGAAGACCAGACATACTCACAAAATGTTTTTCTTTCCGTTCCTTCCAGACACACACACACACACACACACACACACCATCATATGACCCACACAGACACACCATCATATAAACCCACGATGTCTGCTTGTGAGGGCCGCGCATCGACTCATCTGCGTACAGTACCTCATGTTTTATGAGACGCAATATGTCCTAAACCCATGTTTTATGAGTCGCAATATGTCCTAACCCCCTTGAGCAGGACGGCAAAAATTAGTTAAGATGGCGCGGGCCTTTGACCTGATTTTCCAGAGTAATGGAAAATGAATGTCGACACAGAGATGGTGGCTCAAATGGGCCAGGGCTTCTCAAGCACGCTCTGATTTTTCTTACTGTTCAAGTCAGAGAGCTGCAAGACGTGTGTGTGTGTGTGTGTGTGTGTGTGTGTGTGTGTGTGTGTGTGTGTGTGTGTGTGTGTGTGTGTCGAGGGTAGAGACAGCGATCCGTGAAGGGAGGGAACAATGTTTTGGGGGAGGTAAGGGAAAGAGACGATTTTCTTTAAGAGAGATGTGAATCTCTCTCTCTCTCTCTCTCTCTCTCTCTCTCTCTCTCTCTCTCTCTCTCTCTCTCTCTCTCTCTCTCTCTCAATGACGTCAGATATATATATATATATATATATATATATATATATATATATATATATATATATATATATATATGTGTGTGTGTGTGTGTGTGTGTGTGTGTGTGTGTGTGTGATTGGTTTCCAATATTACCCACAGCCTCACACGAAGCCTCCAGCATGAGGAATGACCTTTTATTGACACGAACGTTCCTGTATCTACTGCGTATCGACATGTGGGAATCTGTATAGCACAACGCTACACCACAGGTTATAGACACGTCAATATTAGAAAAGCATTAGCAGAAAAATATTGCTTTTGATTTAGACATATCCAGTATTGTTGGTCAAGAACACGCGACCCAACGGAAAAAAAAAGATGGAAAGGAGAAACACATTCACATTACGGCCATTATATACATCAAGGGGGAAAAAAATAAGATGAAAATATGTATAGTGGCAACAATCATGATGTTGCTGTCACATGGGCATCAAAATATCAGGAGGAGAAGCTTTAGACGACTAAGGTTAACTGATGTGTTTGTTCTCTTGCTGGTCGTTGTCATCTACAAACTACGGTATGGCAAACCAGCAACATCTCACAGTAGCGTTCTACAGTGATATCCCACAGCAGTGTCCTCCAGTGACCTCTCCCACAGCAGTGCCCTCCAGTGACGTCCCACAGAAGTGTTTTCCACTGACGTCCCCCACAGCAGTATCCTCCAGTGACGTCTCCCACAGCAGTGTCCTCCAGTGACGTCCCACAGAAGTGTTTTCCACGGACGTCCCCCACAGCAGTGCCCTCCAGTGACGTCTCACAGCAGTGTCCTCCAGTGACGTCCCACAGCAGTGTCCTCCAGTAACGTCCCACAGCAGTGTTGTCCAGTGACGTCTCCCACAGCAGTGATGCCCCACGAGACTTCCTCGCCAGGAGTATTCCTCGGCAGCAAATACAAACAAGCGCCACCCGCTGACGTCCAAGGTGGGAGCCTTTTTCCGGTCATTAGTGTCCTTTGTTCCGTCCTCGAGCAGCGACAGCGATTCCTCCTCCGCCAGAAGGACCGCTAAGCCACCTTCCTCCTCCTCTTCCTCCATCACCATCTCCAACGCCGTCAGCGACTCTGGGGCGCACGTGGTAGTCATGGGGAATATACATTGTGGTCTAACCACGGGAGTGGCATTTGACTAACAACACAAATCTCCACCACGCCAACCATCCTCACAGATCTCCACCACGCCAGCCATCCTCACAGATCTCCACCACGCCAACCATCCTCACAGATCTCCACCACGCCAACCATCCTCACAGATCTCAACCACGCCAACCATCCTCACAGATCTCCACCACGCCAACCATCCTCACAGATCTCCACCACGCCAACCATCCTCACAGATCTCCACCACGCCATCCATCCTCACAAATCTCAACCACGCCAACCATCCTCACACAAATCTCCACCTCGCCAGCCATCCCCTCCCACGCCAGCCATCCCCTCCCCCACCAAGCTAGCCATCCCCTCCCCCACCACATGTGCCAAGAATTAAGAAAAGATTATTTTTGTCTCTCCTTCAACTCCCAGGGCTGGGGAGCCTTAATGGCCTCAGCCATCCACTACCCCAGCTGACAGATGGTAATTATTCAGGTGGTAGAAAGCTTTGTTTGCTTCAGTATGTGGAGACGCTCAAGTGGTGGCAGCTGGTCGAAGGGGCCCTACATGCTGGTGACGTATTGGTGTGGGAGAAGTAGGGCGACCTCCACGTTGGTGACATGCACATTGCATTTTCTGTTTGTTTTGTTTGGCTCGTGATGTTGCTCTCAATACTTATGTCTACGTGTTCATATATATATATATATATATATATATATATATATATATATATATATATATATATATATATATATATATATATATATCTTGTGTCTCCCCTGATGATGTGATTATTACACGAAAGTGCACTTGGGAACTTATCGTGTTTCATTTTCCCCGTGGACTCATAGGAATATATATATATATATATATATATATATATATATATATATATATATATATATATATATATATATATATATATTAATGTGTGTTTTTACATATCTTTCAAAGGCATCGCAATATTCTGACACACAGCTTATCTCATGAGCCGAGAAGTAATATATTCACTCACACGTTTCCTTTGGTTGAATTTACCCACATCGTTTTCCATGGTTATATCGTTTCCTTCAATACTGTAAAGAATTCTTATCATTATTCACTTTCAAGCTACGTGCCATTAGCTTTTGGAAGCGTTTGGCTTTTCGTCTCGTGTTTTACCACTGGTAATATACATGTTTATGACTTCAAAAGCAAAGTGGTGATCCAGTAACAATGAAGCTTTGATATAAGATTCAGTATGCATAAGCAAGAGTCTTTCTAAATCCCTCTAGTCTCCCATAACAATGGTGATATTTCCAGGCAGACAATCTCTGTCTAAGCAATATTCTGACTCATTACATAACTGCTTGATTGTGTATGAATCGTATCATTAAATGGTTTTATCGTTAAGCATGGCCAACCGCCTGTTTTGGCACGACGATACGACCCTTGGGGCATGACGACCTGACCTATATACATGCATACCCTGAAAGGTCAGTAAGGTCACAGGTCACGAGGTACTTTCTGGACAACAATCACTAATTAGAAATGAGTGCTATGGTTGTTAAGACCTAACAGAGACGGTGGGGTTAAGCGACGAAATAGCTCCTGAGGACGTGTCGGGGGGAATAAGAAGTGTTATATCGAAAAATGAGAAGATAATGAAGAGGATATCTATCATTCATCCTCTCAATCGTTTACTCGAGTTACTCACCATTTATCGATTATTTTCTCAATCATTTACTTGAGTCACTCACTCATCTACCCGATCAACCAGCGATCATGAGCCCCTCTTCACTCACCCATGCATCATTCAACCCTCCTAATCATACGTCCATCGACCCATCCTTCTCAGATGAGTCCCATCACCCACTCCTATCCCCCGTCATCCACTCCCAAGATAGAAGGAGCGTCAGCCACCGTACGTACACAAATACGAACATAAAGACAGACGTAATTCCACGAAGATAAACAGAAGGAGGGATGAAAGTAATGAGACAAACACACACACACACACACACACACACACACACACACACACACATACCACATACACACCAATAAACAACAAGTCCTACACACTTTAATCCTATGCATATGCAACGCACAAATGCACGACACAAAATCTTTTTTTTTTTACAGCATAATGGCCAGCCTCCATCACCGCGTCACCTGCCCACACTACTCTGAAGTGTCCCACTCCAGGCACAGTGTTCGCGCGACTCGTGACGTATGAAGGATATGCGAGGAGCGAGGCAGGAGTGTGGACCTGGGGAGGACAACTGGAGTGCCTGAGGTCTCGTACGGGGGATGTCAAACCACCTCAATGTCGACTTTCCGGTGGCAACACCCGCTCGTCTCGCTACACAAGAACTCCCTCCTCTCCCTCCACCAGGTGACTGACGGGAGGGGATGGTGTCACGGGTGACGAGCTGGCTCTGAGACGACACCTGACAACACCACGGTGGTGTCAGGCCTGTTTCCCATGGCAACTACAGTGGTGTCAAGGCGGTTGGTTCCCATGGCAACCATTCCTCACGCTGTCTTATGTATGTATGTATGACGTGTGGCTTTAATGATGAATCAACGGCTAAAGGTCGTCATCAGACTAGAAAGCGTACACGTCTATATACGCGCGCACACACACACACACACACACACACACACACACACACACACACACACACATATATATATATATATATATATATATATATATATATATGTGTGTGTGTGTGTGTGTGTGTGTGTGTGTGTGTGTGTGTGTGTGTGTGTGTGTGTGTGTGGTGCTCTCTGGTTAAAGAGTTTTTCGTCTTCGTAAATCTTGTAAAACTCTCTCTCTCTCTCTCTCTCTCTCTCTCTCTCTCTCTCTCTCTCTCTCTCTCTCTCTCTCTCTCTCTCTCCTGCCCCAGCTTCCTCTGATCCTGCTTGGCTCAGGTCAGGCTAGGAGTGTGTCATATAACGTACAGGGGGCAAAAAAAAAAACTGAATGCATTATTTCTTTTCCTCTTTTCTGTGCATGAACCCTAAACTTTTAGGTCCTAAGAGTGTGAGTGAGTGTGTGTGTGTGTGTGTGTGTGTGTGTGTGTGTGTGTGTGTGTGTGTGTGTGTGTGTGTGTGCGAAGAAGAAATACATCCATAAACACACACACACACACACACACACACACACACACAGGCAGAGAGATACACAGACAGACAGACAAAGTTCTGCTGTGATACACTGGGGCAGGAGCTGAGGAAGAACTCGCCGTGTGGGTCGAGCCAGACGGACAACAGTAAGACGTGGTCCACTCAGGTAATATAAGTTGAGAAGTTCAACGACACAGAGAATTACATAGAGAGCAGCTGGCCATTGGATTCTTTGGAGGCATCGATTTCTTTGGAGGCACTGGGTTCTTTGGAGGCACTGGGTTCTTTGGAGGCACTGGGTTCTTTGGAGGCACTGGGTTCTTTGGAGGCACTGGGTTCTTTTGGAGATACTGGGTACATTCATGGCATTACGGGTTTTGGAAGCTTGGGGTTCGCCTTTTTTTTTTGAGGGACTGGCTTATTTTGTAGGCATGTGGCTCTTTGGAGACACCCCCGGGGGTGGGGGGTGTCTTGGTCTTCCAGCACTAGAGCAAAATTAAACACAGGTAAAGACCCATCGTCCACTATGGTTCTCGGAATCACAGACCGGCATGAATATGAGGAGTCGGTCTGTGGAGGTCCGCGACAGCGAGAATATCAGAGTCCTGCAGTTAGGTACAAAAAAAAGAAAAAATAAAGTAAAAGTAAAAGTCTCAAGAGAAAACAAAAGAGGGGTTAAATTCCTGTTTCTCGAGACGACGAAGCAGACGTGAGGGCCCCCGAAAAAGAATGAGGTTCCATTACTGACTTCACTGTTTATAATATAAACTTTCCCAGGACGCCAAACCCGAATTACTGATTCTATCATATATATATATATATATATATATATATATATATATATATATATATATATATATATATATATATATATGTGTGTGTGTGTGTGTGTGTGTGTGTGTGTGTGTGTGTGTGTGAAAGAGAGAATATTTTCGATGCTGCTCCATATTAAGACTACTGGCCTGTATCACAAAGCGACCGGAATCCTTAAACAGATCCTTTGACCCGGTGTTGTCGATCGTTCAAGACACTCTTAATACAAGGCTGAACCCATCTGGAGAGGTTCATGGCCCTTATATAGGGTCCGGTCCCTGTAGGAGGACGGGGGACAGAAGAAGAAGAAGAAGAAGAAGAAGAAGAAGAAGAAGAAGAAGAAGATGAAGAAGAAGAAAAAAGAAGAAGAAGAAGGTCTTCCAGAGGGGGAGAGCGAGAGTGAGCGTGTGACGTAACTTGGCCCAAGTTTTTTCAAGACGTCATAAATCTTGAGAGCGAAGTTACCCCACAACTTGGTTCAATCCTTTCCAAGTTGTGCTGGGAGGGAAAATGAACGAGTTCGGTACCGAGGAGGGGAACAGGGGGAAAAAAAATTAAATGGTTGGATTGTAATGGCTTTTCCTTTTACAATGGCTATGGTCTTACTCGTGGGTAGTGTCCTTCATGCGTTACGACATGCGGGTCTCCGAGACCCACAAATATGGCAGGAAAACTGAAATGCCTCGCAGACCAGCGCTGTGTGTGGACACAACCCTCTCTCCACACACACACACACACCGTGGTGTAGTGGCGAGTGCTGGGACCTCCGCGGACCTGCGTTCGAGTCTTGAAGAAAGATAACGGTTCACAACCAACCTCCCAGCCTAGCGTTTGCCATGCGTCCTCTATCAACGCATCACCATCCTAAAGGACCTTCTTCATCTGTGCACATTTATGATGACTTCCTCGAGCGAACCAGCCTTCTCAGGGGGTTCCTACGTTATCTGGTCTCCCGATGCCAACCAAACGTATTCTTCTGTAGTTCTTGAATTCTTCTACCCTTCTGTTATACAACGAAATGACTACTCTCACCGTCCAGTACGGCACAACTGCTCGACTCTCACCGCCCAGTCGTGAAAAACCATGACCATTTTTACGCGTTTCCTGACACACTTTCCACATCCATTCGACAGCAGTTTTCATCCCCCCACTCTTCACCATCTCACTCACCACCTGGTCGATACCCTCAGCTCCTCTCTTCTTCAAGACTATCATTTCTCTTCTTACTCTCTCCTTGGTAATGTCTTCCACTCCCTTACATGTAGTATTCACCTCTCTTTCTCCCGTCCTCTGATCCTGCATGACCGATAGCCGCAGCTCTCTCACTATCATTTCCAATTAGTGCCGTTGATATATTCTCCTCAGCTCCTACAAATTTCACCTACTGTCGCTAACGGTCAACCCTGACTTATACACTCTCGCTACACACATCTATTTTCCTTATTTTTCCATAGATCTTGATATTCTCTTGTAAATCGCCATTCATCTTTACTCTCAAGATCATCATTTATTCTCCTTCCATTCATACATACGTCTTCCTTCCAGCCATCTTATCCAGGACTTTTATATTCTACTCTGCTTGTCCTCCGTTCATCATTATTTTCTGGCAGGTTCAGCTTTTCCCCTTCTCAACTTTCCTTTTTCTCTCCGCTACCGTTCATAAATCTTCATTCCACCGCGCTGTGCCTCGCCTTCTCCAATCTACTATAAATCTACACCATTGCGCACCTTCACAGCACCCTCGAATGCTGCAGTCTTAAACCTATCTCCCCGCTGGGGCATCCCTGGCGTAGTGGTTAGTTTTAGTGCCCATCAATCACGCATGGGCCCACTAGTGTTCGAATCCTAAGCTGGGCAGTTGGTCCAGAGCTAACCTAGCCACATCTCTTCGTTGTTTATTAACTGACTGTTACGTTTCTTTTCTGTATCTCCCCTGATGATGTGATCATTACACGAAAGTGCACTTGGGAACCTATCGTGTTTCATTTCCCGTGGTCTCACGAATATATATATATATATATATATATATATATATATATATATATATCAAATAATTTTACTCCTCTTCCCCCTCTATAATTCTCGGTCTTCAATTCCCTCCGGAAAAAAAAAAATAAAACAGGGAAGTAATCCGCAGAAACGTCCGGCTGGGCAGGACGGTGAGGGAACAATGGGCCAGATGAGTATGAGGTATGTCTGAGTACAGCAGCCAATACCCACCCTACGGAACGCTGCCCCATTGTTGGACCACACCTTCTCTTTGTGTCTCTCCAGGCCGTAGAATTCCACGTCTGTGTCCCTCCTAATGAGCCCCCAGATATTGCCAGCCCACTGTTCACTCACGTTTCTCTTCATTCTCCAATTTCTTCCCCCCCCCCCCCCCTTTTTATTTTTTCCCGGTGATATATGAGAACCGTTCGGCGGTGAGAGAGAGAGAGAGAGAGAGAGAGAGAGAGAGAGAGAGAGAGAGAGAGAGAGAGAGAGAGAGAGAGGTGTACGTCAGTCTAGTCCTCGTCGTGTCCACTGTAGTCATACCGAGGTCCAGGATGTATAGACGTTATAGTAATGCCGTACTCTACATAGAGCAACACTGTCCTATTAAACGGAATGGACTACAAACGTTTAAAGGAATCACGAAATAAAATGAAAAAAAAAAAGCAAAACAACGCCTGTACTTTTAATAGGAATCTTTAAAGTTTCGTAACGTTTTGGGTACATTTCCCACGCATGTATCAGTCAATATGATGTATAAACTCAAGGCAAAACTTAGAATCAACCTCTGCTCCTTGAAACGCCAACCCGGCGTTAACCAATCACAATTGAAACACTTCCCTCCCGAGTGAGAACCCTTCCCGCCATCACCGACTGGGTACTAAAGACACAGTTCATTACCAATGACTATCGTTCAGCTCATCTCCGGCTCGGGGTTACCTCATGTTGCTGCTAAGATAACGCGAGACCACAATGTTTACGTTACAATAAATCATAGTAAATAAATGATCTTATCATATTAGTATTCTTCTTCATTCTTTCTATTTTTTTCTTTATTTCCTTAGCTATTTTTTCCCTAAAATTCCATTACCTGTCCACGCTGTCACCGGCGAAGCACTGGAATAAAGGTTCATAAAGGCCTTGAGTTGTATACCAAATTCTGGGGAAAATATTTTCCTCTTGGCCGTACACAACAAAAACAAAAAAAAAAAGTCGAAGGTTGATACTGAGAAAACACTGCCTGACAGCTATTAACTAGCGGGGTTTTTTTTTCTTTTTTTTTTTTTTTTCCAATCTCGTCCTTATGACGCGAGGGTACAGCATGAGGGAATCTCGTCCCACTAGTAAGAAGTGGAAGGGTTCAAGGTCATCACTATAGCATGGCAACGACCGCGTCCCACGCCAAGTCGCTCCGTTCTTCCCCTGGAACGACAGCGTCCCACGCCAAGTCGCTCAGTCCTTCCCCTGGAACGACCGCGTCCCACGCCAAGTCGCTCCGTCCTTCCCCTGGAACGACCGCGTCCCACGCCAAGTCGCTCCGTCCTTCCCCTGGAACGACCGCGTCCCACGCCAAGTCGCTCCGTCCTTCCCCTGGAACGACCGCGTCCCACGCCAAGTCGCTCCGTCCTTCCCCTGGAACGAGCGAGTCTTCAGCGTCCTTCTTCCGGACGCTGCGCTAATGGCGACGGATTTTTCCTCGACTTCTCTTCTTTTTTTTTTTCTTTCGGTTGTCATCATTTTCTTCCTACGATGAATGAGAGAGAGAGAGAGAGAGAGAGAGAGAGAGAGAGAGAGAGAGAGAGAGAGAGAGAGAGAGAGAGAGAGACTCCTTAGGTAATGATACACAAATATACTGAACTCAGTTAGTTCCTGATTATCATATAGACACCGATCACACAGGTGTTGCTCATCTACGTAGCCACTGTCGGTATGTTGACACAATTATGTCTCCTTAAACTACGAAGGAAAACGGTGGTTAAGAAGAACAGCAGTAGCCCCGACTAGTAAGCTTAGAACAGCAGGAGCCGTGACTCGTAAGCTTAGAACAGGAGCAGCCGTGACTCGTTAGCTTAGAACAGCAGCAGCCCCTGACTCGTAAGCTTAGAACAGCAGCAGCCCTGACTCGTAAGCTTAGAACAGCAGCAGCCGTGACTCGTAAGCTTAGAACAGCAGCCCTAATTAGTAAGCTTAGAACAGCAGCCCTAATTAGTAAGCTTAGAACAGCAGCCGTGACTCGTAAGCTTAGAACAGCAGCAGCCGTGACTCGTAAGCTTAGAACAGCAGCAGCCGTGACTCGTAAGCTTAGAACAGGAGCAGCCGTGACTCGTAAGCTTAGAACAGGAGCAGCCGTGACTCGTAAGCTTAAGGTCTGTTCTCAGAGTTAACTAGACCGGTGGAGAGAGCAGGGTGGTGTCTTACCTGCATGATACAATATTACAGGCCACTCAGCCAGGCGCACTTCCCCAGAAAACACAAACGATGCTCATTAACGAAGGATTAAAGCGGTGGAGAATTACCTACAGCGTTAATCTGAAGACTCATTAGCATACCAAGCTCCGGTAAAAGAGAGGGAGAGAGAATGTTGATCTTTAACAATGGCTAATTACTGCGAGGCGGTAAACAGGAGGGCAAAGTGAATTTTCATTCTGCCTTGAGGGAATACTCTAGTAAACAACTCTGGGTACCATTTTGAAGGCACACACACACACACACACACACACACACACACACACTAGCTACACTGTCCCTCCCTGACTCAAACCCTCAGAGTAGATATACTGTCCCGCCCTGACATAACTACAGAGGAATCATACTGTCCTTTCCTGACCATAGCCGTCAGGATGAATACACTGTCCTCGTCTAACTTCCCTTAACCCCCTAGCCATCAGTATAAGCTGATAATACTGCTACACACACACACACACACACACACACACACACACACACACACCGCTATGACCATTCCAGTCGTGCCCTGCTATGAAGGAGACTGACACCAACACTGGTGGTCAGTAATACTGAGGATCGGCTCCCAGTATCGGATCACCAATACGCAGATGAATATAATTTCGAGCCGACGGTGGAAAGTCCACACTGACACCGGACTGACATGTGACTGCTTCATGGGAGTGGGCGACTGTGCTCAAGGATATGATAACCCAGCTTAGAATGCGTTCTAATTGGTGGGAGTGTGTGTGTGTGTGTGTGTGTGTGTGTGTGTGTGTGTGTGTGTGTGTGTGTGTGTGTGTGTGTGTATAGCAAATATATGACAGTGTGTGAACTGAAACTCATGGCGAAAAGGTAGGGAAGGAAAGAACAAGATGATTAAGGAAGAAAAGAGACGAAACGACAATAATCAAAAGCGAATCAAGATGGCAGCTCTAGCTCCACATACCCTGCGTTGTGGGGAGAGAGGGAATGAATAAGTTTTCCCTTTATGTAAGCCCGGGTAAGCCGATTAAAGTGACTCCTCTTACAAATATATACCGTACTGTTTACGTCCCTGGGAGGAACAGTCGCCGTCAGCTCCTGCGTGGGCTACCTGTACGTCAGGAGTGTTTGATATGTTTACAGCCGGGAGAGAATGAATCAAAGTGGTGGGGTATATCAGGGAATTAAATCTGAACATAAAGGAGAATACATTTAAATGTTTCTCTACATGCGGGTGAGTATTCTGAACACAGACACACAGACAAACACACACACACACACACACACACACACACACATATATATATATATATATATATATATATATATATATATATATATATATATATATATATATATATATATATAATATATATATATATATATATGGTGTGTGGCGGAGGGATCACTCCCTCCTTCCTTCCTTTGACTTGTCATACTTAGCATTTCATCTCTTTTTTTTTTCTCTTTTTCTTCTTCTTCATCTTAAGTTTCATTTCATGTTCTTACGGTTTGTTCCCCCCCCCCTCTCTCTCTCTCTCTCTATCTATCTATCGATGAATATCAACTGACTGTTATATTTCTCTCCTGTGTCTCCCCTGATGATGTGATTATTACACGAAAGTGCACTTGGGAACTTATAGTGTTTCATCTGAGTAGAACAGGTCTGTGACAGTGTTCTGGGGTGAGAACATTACGTTTTTTTCCATAACGTCAAAGCGAGAACATCAGAATATTTACACAGCCACAGTAAGAGCAGCAGCAGCAGATATTGTCTGTCTCTTTATTCTTTTTGTAGCGTGAGTGGAAATTATAGAAACATCCGAACCATGAACTAGATCCCTCGCGAATTAACGTGAGTGGAAGTGGGCGTTGGGAGAGAGAGAGAGAGAGAGAGAGAGAGAGAGAGAGAGAGAGAGAGAGAGAGAGAGAGAGAGAGAGAGAGAGAGAGAGAGAGAGAACACTTCAGACCCCTGCAACTTTTCCTAAAGCCTTTGGAACTTTTCCCAGAGACCACTGCAAGTGTTCACACTTGACTCCACCAACGTAGGAGGATCCTTACGTCACCAGCAGCTGCCCCTTCCAGCACATCCACATCCAATCCAGTTCCTCCCTTGTACACCTGGCCGTTGTACATAACCCGCAATCACCCACGTCTTCCTGCGTGCACAAGTTCTTCCTCATCTCTGCAATCTTCCTGCATCCACCAGTAGTCGCACCGAGATATCCAGCCAATACCTCGCGTCCATCGCGACATCCGGAACCGATGGCTGAATTGGTGTCCAACAGTGTCAGAAATCAGTGTCGGGTGGTCAGCGTACGAATGAATATTCCCATTCCTGGTGATCCAGACAGATTCGGCACGGGGTCAACCAGCCTGTGTGTTCCGACCGCTTCTGAACAGAGTAGGAATTCATGGGGGGGAAATGGTGAGGAGGAGGAGGAGGAGGAGGAGGAGGAGGAGGAGGAGCCTCATCGTTGATGCGAGCCCGGGAGTTACTCAAGTCTGGACCCGTGTCCTGGGCCAAGACCACTGGAATACACAGGAGAGTAACGGTAACTCATCTGTACCTCAGCTGCCTCAGCTCCTGGCGAGGGAAAATAAGTGACTGATCTTAGAATCCTACACGTGGGGGGGGGGATCCACCGATAGGACTTCCGTGCGTCCCCTTTCTGCACGTGGAGAGCCAACGCACGCATTCCCGGGGCCGGACTGTGAACTGCTGAGCCAGACTAGATCTTCCACTCGGCACAGACGTCCCCTGTGTGAGTGATGCAGTGGTGTCTGTGTGTCCGTCATGGTGGCAGGCGGCTGCCACACTATAAGAGGTCGGTGGCGGCTTGTCACTCCCAAGCTGAGTTAATATTCCCATCTTAAGGCACAGTTTAAACCCCCCCCCTGAGTACGACGGAATGTCCATCACAACCCTTATTTATGGTGGTGGGGGGAGGAGGGGGAGGGGGCGCATTACCTGCCTACATAGCTAAAGTGTTAGCCCGCCTCCTCTTGACACCTACGCCAGTCCTGGGGCCACGATCACAGAGCGACTCCTACCTGAGTCCTCATAAACCTGGTGATGTGCGAGGGAGCTGACTAATACCCCGTCGCAAATAACCCAACGAAGATTAAACTTTAAAAGAGGGTTAAGACCTCCACAGTGTCAGCTGCCTCAAGCCACTCGGAAACTCTTGACAAGAGAACGTGTTCATGGGAACTCATCAAGCAAGTCTGTCACTGCTTGATACATTCGTAATGTCGTCAGTGACGTCTCGTGTGAGAAAAGTCCAAAGTGATTTTATTTTTATGACTGTGAGTCTTGAGAATCATCAGCGCTCAGACACCTGCACCCAGACTATATTTTTTCCACTCCTCTTACTTTTTTCCTGGTCAATAAGACATCACAGCCACCTCCAAGTTCCTCCCCCTCCTTCAAGATTTCGGAAGGGTTTCCTCCAGATTCCTCTATTTTTCTTTCCTTCTTTTATCCGCCGGACTTGAAGAAAGCTTTTGGACGTTTCTAAAAATCCTCTTGAAGGCGGGTCTCTCCCGTACGCTTTTTTTTTCCCCTCTTCGGTCTCACGTGGAGGGGGGGGGGGGTTGGACTGATCCCCTCCACCTGTGGAGATCCAGGTCGTCCAGCGACGCGGTGTCCAAAAAGTTTGCTTCGCCAACTCGCAACTTTCTTTTTTTTTCCTTCCTTCTCCCTCCCTTGCCTGTTGCCCCAGAGAAAAGTTCCCCAATACAGTTCGTGACCAATCCACCTTCAGGTGATTCCCAGTTCCTTCCCAGGTACAACGTGCAGTCTGTATTACTCACCATCCCGTCCATTATTCATTCCGCTGGCGCATTTCCCCAGAGTTCAGGGGAATCTCCCCACTGTTATATCTCCGCACACCCAGGCCTCATAAACTTCCCCAGTCTCTGGGGGGAAAATGGTGTTTGTCGCTTTCTCGGTCCACCACTTCTACCCTGCACCAGTACCTGGGTCGTGATGTTGCCTGGACCACAGTACCTGGGTCGTGATGTTGCCTGGACCACAGTACCTGGGTCGTGATGTTGCCTGGACCACAGTACCTGGGTCGTGATGTTGCCTGGACCACAGTACCTGGGTCGTGATGTTGCCTGGACCACAGTACCTGGGTCGTGATGTTTCTTGGAACTACAGTCGACCTTTTCAATCCACCTCAGAGTCTTTGTAAGCAAGACTGTCCCTTAAGTCTTCGTCAACACCAGAGTCGTGCAGGCAAGAACCGAAAGTCTTCACCGTGTTCCCTTACCTTCAAGAGAGGCAGCCAGTCTTTCATCATGTTTTAGTTGGACAGTTCCTCTTGCTTCTCAGGATACAGTTTAGCCCGTTCCCGTAATCTGGATGAATTTGAAAATCCCTGATCTCTCTCTCTCTCTCTCTCTCTCTCTCTCTCTCTCTCTCTCTCTCTCTCTCTCTCTCTCTCTATGGGGTACTCCTCCAGTTTCCTCCTGAATTAGCCTGCTGTCATATCTTCGTCTCCTTCCATTACCAGAGGAACAATTCCTCAACTCTTCTATTGTTACTGATCTTCGTCCTTGACAGTGTTTAATGCTTATAGGATTAGAGAAATAAATGTACAGGGAGGGAGAAGGAAAAAAAAAAAATCTGTGGCACGATACACACGTATTATTCCTCAACCAGGCTTCAGCTCATGAAGTGGTTTTGTCTCTCCACATTTCAGGGCGGTCGAACCAGACGTGTCCCGGCCAGCCAAGAGGTCTCCAGAAGCCAACATCTCCATCAGTGGCGTCCACCGCCAGTGTCATCCTTCACAGGTAAACTGTTTACCCCACGTGGGGCAACTAACCATCCATCCAACCATCCACCCCCCCACACCACCACCACCCTGACTGACCCCAAGGGTGTAATCGTACCCTTTTCTTTCTCCAGAACCCGGAGCCGTTGGCAATCAATTTATCTCCCTCTCAATTACAGTCCTTCCTGGAAGTTCCTCCTAGGCTCCTCCGGTGGCAGGTTTTATTAGTCGTTCTTGGTCTTTCCCTGATTCAGAAAGCGACGACGACGACTCATGAAAGAAAAAAAAATAAATAAATCCGGGCCACGTATATCATATCGTCCCCCACCCGCAAAAGGTATCGAATGGCCTTTAAATCCACCCACGGTGTCGAAGCCCGACCTCTGTAACAACCATCATAGAGAGAGAGAGAGAGAGAGAGAGAGAGAGAGAGAGAGAGAGAGAGAGAGAGAGAGAGAGAGAGAGAGAGAGAGAGAGAGAGAGAGAGAGAGAGAGGCGCGGGCAACCTCAGATATTTCAGTGCTTCTATTTCTGGGTTAATCTGCTGCCTGGGTGAATGGAGCGAGTCTGTGTCCGTTCTGTATCAGATCAAACAAGACACCCGCCGCAACGCTTGTGCTTTCCTCTCGTCATGAAGCACCAAACACCAATAAACTTCGAGTTCAAGCGAGACCCAACTTACTCCCTGCGTCCACGCACGTCAGGATTTCAATATGATATTCAAGAGTCGAGAGTGAAACCCATGTTGGAAGCTTATATATTATGTCAGTATGGATTACGTATTCAATTAAGGTCCGGCCTTGACGTTGACTTCAGTCCTTAACTGGAGCTTCCAATGTAAAAAGTAATATATATATATATATATATATATATATATATATATATATATATATATATATATATATATATATATATATATATATATGTGTGTGTGTGTGTGTGTGTGTGTGTGTGTGTGTGTGTGTGAGAGAGAGAGAGAGAGAGAGAGAGAGAGAGAGAGAGAGAGAGAGAGAGAGAGAGAGAGAGAGAGAGAGTCTTTCTCACCCATTTTATATCAATCAGTTTGTTTAAGGAGAGGAACACTCTTATGTTGTAAGTCTTATTCCTTCCCTCATCTTGAACACACTTAAGGAGGACCTCCAGTGCGGCCCACCAGGTCCTCCTTGTGGTGAAGCCTCTGTGATTAATGTGTCTTCCTCCTCCGCCGGCGTCTGGGCTGGAGCAGGAGGAGGAGGATCATCAGAGAGATTTCGGTGCACACAACTCTTAGGAGAGGGTTGCTGTGGATGCCTCAGGGTCGTGTGCTGTTTACTCCGGCGTGAGAGTGAACGATCGTTCGTCAGTCTTGAGGACCCCGCACCACCCCTTGACCCCAGCCTCAACCCCCACCTCTGTGAGGCTCCCTGGTAAGAGGCCCGAGGAATTCATGTCTGATCTAGTGGTTGTTGTTGCTGGTTGTTGTTGTTGTTTTGGTTTATGTATGAAGGGGAACTTCGGGGGGATGGGACATATGTGAGGTCAAGTTCCTTTTAGCATATGTGAGGTGAAGTTCCTTTTAGCATATGTGAGGTGAAGTTCCTTTTAGCATATGTGAGGTGAAGTTCCTTTTAGCATATGTGAGGTGAAGTTCCTTTTAGCATATGTGAGGTGAAGTTCCTTTTAGCATATGTGAGGTGAAGTTCCTTTCGTATACATCACATCATCTCTTGACGCCTCTCCCTGTATCGTAAGGCAAAGCTCGTCCCTTTACAATGTCTTCTTCGCCGTTTACCTCGCTGGATTTTTTACGACTCCTGCCATGGGGAAGCAGGGAAGAGAAAATTGACGGAGGATCTCTTTCTCTCTCTCTCTCTCTCTCTCTCTCTCTCTCTCTCTCTCTCTCTCTCTCTCTCTCTCTCTCTCTTGATCATATAACCAAGAGGATCCATTCCCCCTCAATCGTTCCCTGACGGATGATCAGTCGTTCCTGTCGCTGACGATCGACAATGGAGACTCAAGACTGACTCAGGATAGTCTCTCTCTCTCTCTCTCTCTCTCTCTCTCTCCTTGCCACCGCAAACATCATTCCTGGTGACTGTGAGGGGCGGGTGTGTTGTGAGGGGGTGACGTCGCTTGTAGCTTGGGTTGGTTTGTGAGGTGTCCGGTGGTGGTGCTTTATGGAGAGACGCATGTCTTAAGGTCTTCAGCACGAGAGCACGACCACACTCCATCAAGGTGGTGCGACCCCCCCTCTTTGAACACGACGGCACGACTCCATGAGTGCCGACGGTACGAACCCTGGATATCACTGCGTGCAGGGCGGTCGTAAGTCATACCGTCGTGCTCCTGGGCCGTACCGTCGTGCTCCTGGGCCGTACCGTCGTGCTCCTGGGCCGTACCGCCGTGCTCCTGGGCCGTACCGCCGTGCTCCTGGGCCGTACACTCTCGCTAAAACGTGTCAGATCACATCTTCCCTCCTCGGCGGAGAGTGGTCAATCCCGCGCCCCCTTTGTGCGCCCTGGCCTGGCAGCCGACACCCAAAATAACTCTCCATAAATTTTTGATGCGCATCCATCCCGCCCGAAATTTAATACTGGATCTGATAACTCGACTGCGCCAGGCGGACGCGACAAGTAGGTGAAATAAAAATCTCCAGGTCATACAACGGTGCGCTGACTACGGTGTACGGCCACGGTGGTACTGGGTATATCATATCGGGTGGAGGTGAGGCTATACATGACGGGTGGCGCTTTACATACGAAGGTTTGTTTGTGGCTGTGCCATACATATGACTGGGGTGACGGAGGTTTGCTTGTGGCTATACCATATATATGAATGAGGTGAATATCATATATGTGACTGGGGTGACGGAGGTTTGCTTGTGACTATACCATATATATGAATGAGGTGAATATCATATATGTGACTGGGGTGACGGAGGTTTGCTTGTGACTATACCATATATATGAAAGAGGTGAATATCATATATGTGACTGCGGTGACGGAGGTTTGCTTGTGGCTATACCATACATATGACTGGTGGTGACTATATCATGTACATCGGGTGATGCCTATATCATAAACGTTGAGTTGAAGTCTTGCTGTCCCTGACGAAGATTTTTCGATATGTCAGGGGCCGCCGGAGTTTACAGCCACATGTAATATAAAGCTACATTTAGTCTCCAGTCACATCTAGTCTACAATCCCGTTGTTTCAGTCTACATACACGTGTGCCGTCAACCCTCGTCATCCAGTCTACAGGCTGAGGTAAACCAGTCGGTCGATTCGACATTTCGCTATGATCCTTGATGAGGTTCACGCCACGTTAGGGTCAGAACCAGAGGGTTCTCCCCCGAGCGTCGCAGGTCAAAAGAAGGATGCTATAACCTCGGGGGTCAAGATGGCCACAGCAAGGTACGGTCATCAAAATTGTATCAGACGCCAAACCTCGCCTTCTGTCTTGCTCTTTCCCCCCCCCCTCCAAAAAACCCTCTGTGATATCTGGCCTCTCCCGGCCGGCCCCAAAAAATGTTTCTTTGTCCTTGTTCTCGAGGACAGCTGTCGCCTCACGAGACGAAGACGAAGAGGGGATCCAGGGGCACATTGGGGGTGGGGAGGGGGGTCGGTGGTCACCCAAGGTGAGTTTTACTGCTGACGAAAGTGATGTGAGACTCTCCAGGGATTACATGTGAATGAAGAAGAAGAAGAAGAAGAAGAAGAAGAAGAAGAAGAAGAAGAAGAAGAAGAAGAAGAAGAAGAAGAGGAAGAGGACGAGGAGAAGGAGGAGGAGGAGAAAAAAGAAGAGAAGGGAAGAGAAGAGAAGAGGAGAGAGAGAGAGAGAGAGAGAGAGAGAGAGAGAGAGAGAGAGAGGCACTAACTCACTCACAATAATGTCTGACTGTGGACTAAACTTGTTGTAGACATCGTCTCCAGCTAACGTTAATGTCATTACTAGTAAAGGAAAAAAGAAAATAAGTGTAAGTGAGACGACCCGTGAGTACGACGGGACGACCCTCGAGCACGACGGGACGACCCTTGGGTAAGGCGACACGACATTTGACGCTCGTGTCCCAAAGGGGGAAGGGGGGGGGGGAGCATTGAACAATTTCCTTTGAACAACTTCCAGGAGATGACGAACAAGATGATTTACTGAACGCAGTCTCAACGTTCTCTCTCTCTCTCTCTCTCTCTCTCTCTCTCTCTCTCTCTCTCTCTCTCTCTCTCTCTCTCTCTCACACACACACACTCTCTCGCCCACGGTAGCCACGGCCGGCGTAACACGACCACCTCCACCTCCTTCGTGGGCCTTGCCTGGGAAGCAGGTCTCTCTCTCTCTCTCTCTCTCTCTCTCTCTCTCTCTCTCTCTCTCTCTCTCTCTCTCTGAGGAATGCTTGCAGGGAGGGACACGGAGCGCACATTAATTTCCTGGCGATGTCCTCATGGTGCTGGTTGTGATGGAGGAGGCCCAGGGTCGGGCGGCAACGCCACCAACACCACACACGTCCTCCACTACACTTACACGGCTCAGGAGTCCGAGAGGCCGAGAGAGAGAGAGAGAGAGAGAGAGAGAGAGAGAGAGAGAGAGAGAGAGAGAGAGAGAGAGAGAGAGAGTCTTATCAAAGTCCAGCAGGACTAAGAAATAAGCGTGGTCAGAGACAAGGTGTCATGGTTTTCTCACCACCTGTGTGGCACCTCTGTTTTCCTCTACCCGTCTCACGTCTCAACTTCTGTCAAGCGTTTTCAAAATCCTTCTGTCTCCCGTTCGTGTTTTACCCTCCTGTTCTTCCCTGTCTGTCCCTAGTCCCTATCCATGTTCCATCCTCGTCTTCCATTCTCTCACTGTCATTCCCCTCGGCGCTTGTCCTCCTAGTGTTCCTCCTCCTCCAGTCACCTGTACCACCAGCTACCATCCCCCTCCCCACAGACAGACACTCGTCAAACAACACATCACCGTCGACGGCTGCTGCAGGTGAACGGATCTGGACGTTCAGCGCAGATGGGTAAGACCGAAGGCTTACTATGACTCCGCCAAGAGAGGCAGGCACCGGTACCTAGCTGGTGGCAAAACCACCCACCCACACACACACACCCTCAGGGGGATGATTAGGGAGATGGGGTAGTTACCAGCGGAAAGTGTGTAACAGTACCTATCCCAGAAGCACCGTCATCCACCACTCCGACGGGCTGTTAAGGGTTATGGTAGGTCGTGGAGGGAGAGCGAGCTTAATACCTGTAATGTACGTGTCGGAAACCGTGGCCATCCCCCCCACACTCGGGGGCGGTGAACCATCATACTTGGGCCATTTTCCGGGCAGGGGAGAGGGGCCAAGTTTAGGTCCTCCTCCTCCTCCAAGTTGTCTTATTCTCAGGGTTGGCTATAATGCTGGACTCCAGGCTGTGCGTCTCGCCTCCAAAATTGGACCAGGAACAGAGAAAGGAAGAAATGGTTACTTTTTATTATCAACTTTACCAGACTTAGTGAGGCGACTTGGAGGGTTTAATGAGGAAAACATTAGGGCAGTTATGAGGTGATTGTGGCGTGTCGACTCATCACCAGGACTGAACACAGTCTCATCACAGTCACCAGGACTGAACACAGTCTCCTCACAGTCACCAGGACTGAACACAGTTATTCGCTTAGTTCGTTCGAGCTGATAGGCAAGCGTAGGGGCAACGACGAACGACTGTCGGCTGCTGGACGTCATCCTAATACTATAGCTTCCCCCGGGTCCAGCTAAGTCGTCTGCCACTTTATCAGTGATGGTCTACCATATACCTTTCATTCTACTGGGGTGTGTGTGTGTGTGTGTGTGTGTGTGTGTGTGTGTGTGTGTGTGTGTGTCTCCATCTGTGTCTGGCTGCTGTGTGCCTGGACTGCAATAGTTTACAAGGGGACCTAGACAAACTCCAAAGTGGATCTGATAAGTGGTTGATGAAATGCAACCAGGATGAAGGCAGAGTAATGATACAGGGATAGCACCGAAGGAAGGATTTGGGTGCGCTTGCGTGTCCAGGACGTCTGTCTGTCTGTGGAGCGGGAGGGGTTTACATCCTCTTAATTTTCAGAAGCACCTGAGACCCGACCCTCCGTGACTCGGCAAACGGAATGGGATGAGGCGATCCCAAGAGCTTCCTGGGCCTCAGAGCCTCCCAGACCTAACACGGTGAAAGGGGGAGGGTGGGGGTGCGAAAGGGGGGAGGGAGTGAAGAGGGGGAGGGCTGAGCCCTGGGTAGATGGGTCTTAAAACCCACTATACTGGCAAAGGGAACGTCACACACACACACGCACCTTGCTGTCTCTACTCCTACTACTACTACTACTTATATACCACTATGGTTCAATAAAGTACAAGTGTGGGACAGAAGTATTTCCCGAGGTTCTAATAAGTATCATATGAGTAGCTGAAGAGTGCGTGTGCCTCATATGTGTCCCCTTAATACATGTATTACACGAGCATCTGAGGAGTGTGTATTCTGTGCCTCCTATGTGTCCTCTCGACATTGGTATCATATGAGCAGCTGAGGAGTGTGTGTATTGTGCCATATGTATCCTCATCACGCATGCATCACACAAGCAGCTCATGAGAGTGTGTGTACTGTGTCTCATATGTGTCCTGTCGACACTATATCTACCAGATGGCCAGCTGAAGGGCGTGTGTATTGTGTCTCATGTGCGCCCTCGCCTCATGCCACATACAGCGCCCTCATACAGATGAGCCGTGGGTCACAGATGGGTGATTACGTCTCCAGGCAACAGGATACCGTGAGACGGTCCACGTATCCTCTCAAAGCCCGAGTATCCTCCCGAGACGATGGAGGGGGATGATCCTGATCCTCCCCCTCCTGCTGCTGGGTCCTGCGTGCGGGATAGCCAGATTCCTCCTAGACCCAAGCCCGGCCACTGGTTCCTGTCGATAGCAGCGGTGTGTCAATACTGACACTGGTCGCCTCTGTGTGTGTGTGTGTGTGTGTGTGTGTGTGTGTGTGTGTGTGTGTGTGTGTGTGTTCACTAATCGTCTGCATCGTCCATATGAAAACACTGATAAATGAAAGTGACGCAGAGTTCATCAATTATCATAAATGATTCGGACGATACTGGCGGAAACAACGCACATTAACGAGAGAGAGAGAGAGAGAGAGAGAGAGAGAGAGAGAGAGAGAGAGAGAGAGAGAGAGAGAAGGGATCAACGTATGCACTATTTAGCACGGGAGAATCTCGCCATACCCTAGTGATGATGATGCAAGGGGCGCCGACACGGTCAAGGCGTGGCTGCTGATGAGAGAGAGAGAGAGAGAGAGAGAGAGAGAGAGAGAGAGAGAGAGAGAGAGAGAGAGAGAGAGAGAGAGAGAGAGAGAGAGATGCCCCCCCCCCCTCCCGAGGCACCATCCCTCACCTCAGTCAAGAACAGGTGGAGGATCAAGAGCACTCCGGTCCCGCCTGGGGTATCAAGTGGTTGACGATGACCACCACCACCACCACACGCGCTCTCCACCGTGACCTCCCGACACCACACTCCACCCGTACACACACACACACACACACACACACACACACACACACACACACATACACACACACACACACACACACTAGAGATGCTTATCCGCCTACACTTTAGGACGCTTCACGAACACCTTCGTCTCTAAACATTGTGAAGCTTTGATTCTCCTCCGATGGTCCTGCCTCCCACACCTCTCCACTCTCCCACAACTCTCCACTCTCCCACACCTCTCCACTCTCCCACAACTCTCCACTCTCCCACACCTCTCCACTCTCCCACAACTCTCCACTCTCCCACAACTCTTCCTTCTCCCACAACTCTCTCCTCTCTTCCACAACTCTTCCCTCTCCCACAACTCTCCACTCTCCCACAACTCTCTCCTCTCTTCCACTCTAGCTGTGGTCGCCACTCTCTCGTCTATAATTCTGCAGGCCATTACGATGATTACAGGCGGTGACCTCGGTCGACTTGGTTTTATATACATATATATATATATATTATATATATATATATATATATATATATATATATATATATATATATATATATATATATATATATATATATATATATAACACGTACAAATACAGGAGTTTTTTTTCAAATGGCCCAACAGGAAGTTGACCAAAACTATTCAATGAAGCCTTTAAAAATAAACTGCCTTTATGGTTGTTTTTGGCGCCATATTGTACATCACAGGAGAAAAGCTATACCATAGTTGGGTAATTACGAATGGCTCCCCCGGTGGCTGTAAACTGCCGCAACCGCTAGTTTATCGACCGGGGTCTGGTCGGTTGTCTGTGTTTATCACGTCGTGTTTAGAGAAAAAGTGTTGAGCTGGTTTTTGCTGATACTGGAAGACGCAAGGAAAAAAAAAGTGGGATATTATTATCTAAATTAAAAAATAAAATTACGTATCCCTTTTTTTTTCTCTTTATAACTTTAACGTTCAAAAGAATTCCACTTTTCAAAACAACGTCATAAAAATCAGTGGATGGTTATCCCCTGGCGCGTCTTATCAGATCCCACCTCACCCCGGTGCAAAGGACGGTGTCCCGTGCCTTCTTCAGGAGATACACAGGAGTTTCCTTGCCACAACAAGGATCTTTCCTGGCGCGTCAAAGGAGAACTACACAGCTTCATACAGAGTTTTACCGACGGTCGAGAGGGAGAGGAAAAAGAAAAACTTTCTGGAAGCCATCAAGGTCCAGACTGGTCCTGTGGTCAATCCCGGTCGGTTCGACGTTCAGGCTGAAACCGCCTGAAACGAATTCGGGTCCCTTCTGAAAATTGGGACTGGTAATGACATTACGTGGGAAATTGGTGGCGGGGTAATTGGGACTGAATCCGGTGGTGGCGGTGGTGAGGGCAAGAGGATCAGGCTCCCTCGCTATCCAGATAACAGATACAGAATAGGGAATAAAGAACACAGACGGTGGATAGGCTGAACTCGGCAAGGATAGGCTGAGTGGCCTTAAGTAAGGAAACAGGTTGACCTGCGGAAACGATAGGATGAACTGGGGTAAGGGAAGGAGAGGTCGCATTAGGTATGGACTGAATGAGTGACCTTTGACCTCCTGGGAAATGGAGTGAGGGGCAGAAATGAACTGGGGGAAAATAAAAAAAAAAAAAAAAATAAGAAAGGTTTCCAGGTCAGGTGCACCACCAAGGTCCTGGTCGAAGAACAAACCCCGTGTCCATCATCGTCCAGGATGGGGAAGGAAGAATACACCTCCTCATCCTCCTCCTCCTCATCTGTGGATTGACGACAGAGAGAGAGAGAGAGAGAGAGAGAGAGAGAGAGAGAGAGAGAGAGAGAGAGAGAGAGAGAGAGAGAGAGAGAGAGAGAGAGAGAGAGAGAGAGAGAGAGAGAGAGCCAGTGAAATGTGAGGGAGTGGGTTGTTCCCAACGTCCATACTCTGGTTTTCCTTGTCCTCGTATGTAATGTGGGTCGCCGAGTAGACGGTGGTGGGTGTCCGTGTTGTGAAATGCGGGTTGATATCACCGCAGACTTGTAATAACCGACTTGCTGGGAAATACCGTCAATGAGAGGGCAAACAAACAGACAGACAGACATACAGACAGACAGACGTCCCGATACGGACGATTCAGGATATATCTAATAAGAGATGGAAGGTCTGTGTTTACGGGAAGTAAGACGCCACCGCTGCAGAAGTTAATATATCTTTTTTTTTTTTCCTGCAGCCGTGAGGAAGAGCCGGGTCGTCCCTCAGAGTGAGGTCGTCTCCTCGAAGCGCTACATCGGCCAACGGGGGAAACTTGGTGCGGCCGCAAAAGAAAAAAAAAAAATAAATCAAGTTCGGCGAAGATGTCACGAACGTCGGACTTGAGAGTTATCAACTGTGTTCGCATTCGTAGCCTCGCCACCACACACACACACGACTTTTCAAAGTACGGCTGTACGTCATCTGAGCACGGCGGTACGACCCTTCAGCACAACGGTACGACCCTCGAGCGCAAGGATACGTCCCTTGATCACGACGGTGCGACCCTTGATCACGATGGTACGACCCTTGAGCACGACGGCACGACCCTCGATCACGATGGTACGACCCTTGAGCACAACGGTACGAACTTCGAGCGCAAGGATACGTCCCTTGATCACGACGGTGCGACCCTTGAGCACAACGGTACGACCTTCGAGCACAAGGGTACGACCCTTGATCACGACGGTGCGACCCTTGATCACGACGGTCCGACCCTTGATCAAGATGGTACAACCCTTGATCACGATGGTACGACCATTCATCGCGATAGTACGACCCTTGAGCACAACGGTACGACCCTTGAGCACGATGGTACGAGCCTTCATCACGATGGTACGACCCTTGAGCACAACGGTACGACCCTTGATCACGATGGTACGACCCTTCAACCCGAAGGTACGACCCTTGAGCACTACGGTACGACTCTTGAGAACAACAGTACGACCCTTGGTCACGATGGTGCGACCCTAGAATACGACGGTTCGACCCTTAGAGTGTGAGGGCGTAAAATAGCTGACCTGACCTGAAAGGCGTCAAGTATAATTAATGGCCAGACCATCATCCTCTTGGGTCATCATGCCGTCGTGCTGAAAGGGTCGCACCGTCGTATTCAGAGGACTTCAGGCGCTTTCTGAAGGATACTGAAGCCGACGGCAAACACACACCTCATCAAGCATTCTGAAGTCAGGTGGCTCAGTCGGGGAGGGGAGAGGGGGAAGAGGGGGAGGAGGAGAAGAAGAAGAAGAAGTGCTTGCGAAGTTGTGTCTCGGCCTGATGGAGGGGAGGCGGGGAGTTCCTGAAGTCCACAGATCAACATCTGGAGCAACTTTCACTCGGGTTTTGGTTAATGGATCGTGCTGTCCTCCGAGGCGCAACTCGAAGCTGAATAGCCCTGACCTTGGACCAGGCGGCCGGTTCAAGATTGAAACACGACGCCTCTCACACGACCGGGTTCGCTCGGCGCATCGAAATGGAAATTGGAATGATGGAAATTACACGTGACGAGGGTGGAAAAAGAAAAGGGCCCACACTTTTTTTTTTTTTTCTTTCTCAAACCCTTCCAAAACGTCGCGAAAGTTTTTGAAAGTTTTAATGGCAGTGAGGATGATCCCCTGCATTATGTTAGGGTTCGACTGCAACACTTCATCAAACACTGAAGCATCCAGTGGATAATCTAAATATCAAATTCTTATAAGATCAAGATACTTTTTCCTCTTTCTCATCCACTGAACACAGCTGATGTTTCCCAATCTGCTGTTTCTTTATGGTTGGAAATATCTAAACACTGAGATGGATGACACACAAAGAGTTGAAAACCGTGAACACTGGAGTCGTCTTAATCGTATGCCATCGGCGACATTATTCATGGAGCGTCGTGGAGGCAGACACAGTCCTGCGGCTGAGGGTGAGTGAGTGAGGGAGTGAATTAATTATCAGATGCGGCGTCACGCTGGTGTGATGTGAGTGGCAGGTCGTGTGCGCCCGGGAGAGGAGTGTGACGCTGCGGATCAGCGGGAGGTCGTGTGGGGAGGAGAATGTACCAGGCTGACCTTGTTAAGTCTCATCAAGCTTCGCCACCATCAAGCTTCGCCATCATCAAGCTTCACCACCATCAAGCTTCACCATCATCAAGCTTCACCACCATCAAGCTTCGCCACCATCAAGCTTCACCACCATCAAGCTTCACCACCATCAAGCTTCGCCACCATCAAGCAGGGAGAATCGGACATCAGGATTCGACTCGGTGATTCACATCTCCATGGCTGTCTATCTGCCAACCGTACCAAACGACCCCTGAACATGAAACAATATGCTCTACGATCATAAAATGTCTGCCTTTTTTTTTTTCTTTCTTTTCCCCCTTCCACACACGCTCTTAAGATACATTTCTGATTGGCGTAAAGAAGAACTTGCTTTAGCGTACCGTATCGGTCGCTCTCGATCTGCTGCTGCCATAATACACCGAAAAATATACAGATCTAAGATCCATACTCGTCGGCCCCGGCTCTCTGTGGTGCACAGGAACGAAACATGAGAGCCAGTGTCGCCCCCTCCCGGCTCCCTCTACTGCACAGGAACTAAGGGCCAGAAGACGTGAGTGTGTGTGTGTGTGTGTGTGTGTGTGTGTATGTATGTTCCACGGCTCATGTCGTTGCAGTGAACTGCTAATTAAAGTTGATGGCTCGTTGGAGGGGAGGCTCTCCTCCTCCAGAGTACCCAATTATGCCTTGCTGAGGCCTAGGTTACAATCCTGTTGTGGCTGTCGCAGTGTGGGCGCCGTGGCTGCCGCCCCTCAGTTCCCGTTATGGCTGGCGTTGTCGCGCCGCAACTGCCGGAGGACCAGTGTCGTGCCGCAGCTGCGGGTGACAGACGACCAATCATGCCAGGTCGTTCGAGGGAGAGCGTGTGGCCGGACCCCGGCCAGTGGCCTCGGTGGCCGAGCGTAAACAGCCACCAGAGCAGGACACCATTCAAGAGGTGACACTCCGGAAGCTCGTCCCGGTGTACAGGGTGGGAGGTGCTGCGCTGTGTGAGTGACGTGGGTCCACTTCGTGTGTGTGTCTCCCACGCTGGTGTTCTCGCGTTCCGCGATGACGACGGGTGTTGGAGTTGACAGTCGGACGGGCTGGATGAACAAATGGACGGGAGGACATACACGGACAGATGGATACACGCACGGACAGACGGATACACACACGGACAAACGGATACAGGCATGGACAGACGGATACACACACGGACAGACGGATACACACATGGACAGACGGATACACACACAGACAGACGGATACACGCACGGACAGACGGATACACACACGGACAAACGGATACACGCATGGACAGACGGATACACACACGGACAGACGGATACACACATGGACAGAATGGTTAAACGCATGGACAAGTGGATGAAAAGGTACGGACAGACGGATATATAAGCACTGACAGACGTATATATAGGCATGGACAGACGGATGAAATGCACAGACAAGACCCTTAAAACACATGGACAGACAGATAAAGAGCACAGACAGAATCTCCCCTGATGAAAAAAAAAAACTTCAAGGTCAAAGATCAGGGTGTGTGTGTGTGTGTGTGTGGTAGAGCCAGCTGCATCTCCCCCACGGTCCGTGTGGTTCCTGGCCAAACACTTCACAGCGAACGGCGTCATCTGTCATGTTTTACGATGTGAAACGTTTTTTTCCCTCGTTGCTTGCACGATGACTACGAGGGGACCCGCATCTTGCCCAGAGTAATTAATGTCCAGGTGAAAGAGACTCCACGTATATATGTATTTTTTTTTTTTTTTTTCATACTATTCGCCATTTCCCGCGATAGCGAGGTAGCGTTAAGAACAGAGGACTGGGCCTTTGAGGGAATACCCTCACCTGGCCCCCTTCTCTGTTCCTTCTTTTGGAAAAAAAAAAAAAAAAAAAAAAAAAAAAAAAAAAAAAAAACGAGAGGGGAGGATTTCCAGCCCCCCGCTCCCTTCCCTTTTAGTCGCCTTCTACGACACGCAGGGAATACGTGGGAAGTATTCTTTCTCCCCTATCCCCAGGGATATATATATATATATATATATATATATATATCTTCTTTTCTTTTTCTTTCAAACTATTCGCCATTTCCCGCATTGGAAAGGATCACAATTCTGCGCGCGATCAAGATATTCCTATGAGTCCACGGGGAAAATGAAACACGAAAAGTTCCCAAGTGCACTTTCGTATAATAATCACATCTTCAGGGGAGACACAAGAGAGAAATATAAGTCAGTTAATAAACATCGAAGAGACGAAGCTAGGATGCCATTTGGTATGGTGGAGCAGGTCAACAAAGATGAGTGCATCGTCGGATGATATTAACTCGATCGGTGGCCAGAGAGCGAAGGAGAGACGAATGGCCGGTGGAAATACTCCCTGGCGAGACATCCAGCCCACGTCGGCACGGATGTAGCGGCCAACGGTGAAGGGAGGCGGTGTGGGGCGGCAGTCCGGTGGTGAGGGAGAGGCAGTGTATCTGGAGGCAGTTCGGTGGTGAGGGAGAGGCAGTGTGTCCAGGCAGTCCGGTGGTGAGGGAGAGGCAGTGTGTCGAGGCAGTCCGGTGGTGAGGGAGAGGCAGCGTGTCGAGGCAGTCCGGTGGTGAGGGAGAGGCAGTGTGTGTGGAGGCAGTCCGGTGGTAATTGAGAGGCAGCGTGTGTGGAGGCACTTCGGTGGTGAGAGGCAGTTTGGGATTGATGCCTACTGAGAGACAGGATAGAGAGAGAGAGAGAGAGAGAGAGAGAGAGAGAGAGAGAGAGAGAGAGAGAGAGAGAGAGAGAGAGAGAGAGAGAGAGAGAGCCGGAGGCAGAAAGCAAATAGTCCCCAGATGGAGCAACTCAAGACATGTTTCCCCAAGACCAATTCTGGCCAAGTACGTAATTACCAAGATGGTCCACCCGGGCCTCATTACCAGCAGGATCACCGTCCCAGGTGACACAGTAGTGGTGGTCACATACCATCACCGGCTGAGGAGGGATACGACTTTTGTTATAAGCTGGGGTACGACTCCTGGCTGCGAGGGGGTCGAACCTCAGACACGGGTCACCACGTCAGAGAATTAACGTTCCATATGCATCCAGGCAGAGGAGGAGGAGGAGGAGGAGGAGGAGGAGGGAGGGTCTCAGCCATGCTTCTGTGACATATTTTTGACACCACAGAGACCACGAAGGTGTGGCGGAAGGGGGCGGGGGATGTCGCCCCTCACAACAAGCTCCTGGGTCTGAACTCTGGCCCAGCGAACCACGAAAGCCACCACTGTACTACCCACCTCGCCACCACGGGCCCCCGCACCCAAGGTGGTCTATCAATACGAAACCTTTGATAAACATCGGCTTTTGTAAGCCACACACACACACACACACACACACACACACACACACACACACACACACAAGCCAGCACAACGCAACGCACGCAAATGCAATCAAGACAATGCAAGTGTAATGATCATTTAAGAAAAAGAACAGACTTTAACCCCGCTGGCACAAAACACTAATAACAGTGACCCCGCGGGAACCCGTGACAGCGGAGGAGGGCGCCGCTGACCTGGTTATCGGGTCAGGAGGAAAAAAAAACAAAAAAAAAAAGCAAAAAGCTAGTTGGTATAATCGCCTCCCGCAAAGCCCTTGATAACGAAACGATCGCGTGTAGAGATGGGCAGCCCAGGGGTGGAAACACTCCCTCCTAAACGGGAATGGGGATCGAACCCCCCTGCGCCACCATCACCACCGCAAAAATTCCCTGAACCAATTATGCTTGGTCAGGCGGGAGGGAAAACGCTCTGCCCCTCCCTCCCTCCCTCCTACCCCCTGCTCAACACCCACTACGGTGCATGCATGACGCTGCACAAACCCTAACCTCGCGTTTTCTGTGTGATGAAGTTGTCAATACCAGTCGTGATTTTTCTCGTGTATTACAATATTTCAACCCGAGAGACCGCCACACACCATGAGAGAAAGAGAAAAAGAGAAAGAAAAAGAACCGGAATCGATTTATTGTGGAACAGAGGTCTCGTGAAGACTGTATTGGAAAGCTTTCACCCCCCCCCCCCCCCAACAAGGCCATTAAGTAATCAAGGTAATTACAACTACCATGGAACGGGAAGCGCGAAGGCGCCTACTAGGTACACAGCTCTTGAACGCGATTCCCAGGATAGATAGTACGGTGTCGTAAATACTGGCGGGTAAACCAATCATTAAATAAATGGGGTAAACCAATAAATGCGGTATAATGAAGATTAACAACCGTTATTACTCTAAACAGCCACAGATGTTTCGGTGAACGTCTGCATCGGGACGTGGTAGTGACAATTCGTCACATTTGACACGCCACGTCTCACCAGTCTGACTTCAAATCTTAATCCATTTTCCCCCCCTACGCCTCTGTGTTTCTCTCCCTGTTCTACAGCTATTACTCCGGTCTCGTGCGTCCGACAACTGGATGTTTGTGTGTGTGTGTGTGTGTGTGTGTGTGTGTTCAGCTGCTTCCTCTCCGTCAGCCACACCTACTGTACGATAACAGCAGTACGTGCTGCACCAGCCTGGTCATTATGACAGCTTCAACAAAATGCCACAGGCGTTTGGTCTAGCGACAGAAGGACACTGTAAAAAAAAATCTTCTCTGACTTAAATGTTTCTTTTGCTGAAGAATGTTTGTTTTACTTCGGGATCCACATCAGTAGCGTCCAGAGCGAGTGTGTCAACAGAGACACGAATCATGGGGGATTCTGGTCAGCGAACAGGGCCAAGAAGCTGACGATGAATCCAGTCATCCAACACGGTTGAGAGGAGAGTGATGCCGTCAGCCACGAGAATCAGGGAGCGGGCGATCAATCCCGTCAGCCAATATGGCTGGGAGGCTGACGATTAATTCACTTCATTAAGTTCCATTCTGAAAATTGCCGACGTGTTTGGGGGAGTCAGCCGGAGGAGGGTCGTGGTCGAGAGGAAAAAGAAGAAATAATATATATATATATATATATATATATATATATATATATATATATATATATATATATATATATATATATATATATATATTACATATGGAGAGATCAGCCGTGTTCCACGGGGGGTGGTGAGTTACCCCCCCATCTCTCTCTCTCTCTCTCTCTCTCTCTCTCTCTCTCTCTCTCTCTCTCTCTCTCTCTCTCTCTCTCAGTCTTACATGGAATATCGCTTCTTTTCAGCCGTCCAGATTACGTCTAAAAACACACTTAAGACGCGGACTTTGAGATGGAGTTACAAGGAGTGCCCCCACCCCCCTCTCTCTCTCTCTCAAGAGGCGGTACTTTTAAGAGAAGCTTCCACTCCTCTCCTGTCAAAGAGACTCGTTCTAACGTGTCGTATTTATTTTCCCTTAGATCACCGGGAACCTCTCGTCTGAATTGATGGACTCCTGTGTCAATTTCACTGTGTGTGTGTGAGTGAGAGAGAGAGAGAGAGAGAGAGAGAGAGAGAGAGAGAGAGAGAGAGAGAGAGAGAGAGAGAGAGAGAGAGAGAGGAACGGGCTGGGAGCCGTCGTCAACCATCTGGGTGTCATCACCGTAGCCACCAGGTGCTCCGTGTATGCGTTGTTGGACACACCAGGTAAACATCGCTTCACGGTTATCGATCAATGCTGGAGGACGCAAAGCGCATCACTTCAACTCCTCGAGAGCAATGATGGGTGCTTACCCTTGCTTGCCGTGACGGCGCTGCCCAGACGCGCGAACAACCTGAGGCTCACAGGTCAATGGCCAACAAACGAGCTAAACGTCGCAATGTAATGATCTCCCGCCTGAGCATCACAGGTCAACGATCGACATACAGCCGGAGCACTCAAGAGAGGCCAGCGGTCGACCACCAACCTCAGCCTCACCATTAAAACTTCTTCCCAGGATTCGAGAAGTAGAGGAGAAAACTTGCCCTCCCCTAACTTCAGCTGGAGACAATACCTCGAGATTTGGAAACGAGTTCTTTGAAGGAGGGGACATGACGCTGGATGACCTATTGTCCCCGTGGCTTCAGTCTCCAATAAAATCCTGAAGAAATTTATTGGATTAACCGCCGGGACAGAGGAGGCGTGTAGGAGGAGCCATCGCTGAGTGGGTTGGGAATATCGCTGGTGTAGGGCAGGGCGATATCTTAGGGCGCCTGAAGTTTCTCATGTGTACCAATGTGTTGCCGTACTCCAGGATCCACACTGGTCCTGCCTGGTCACAAGCCAGTGTTGCAGATGAGAGTCACTTGGATCTTGAAAGAATTCAGGCAAAGTTTGTGTACAAATTTAATTTCTTGTTGTTTAGTAGAGACGCGGTTGTTGAGCTCTGCCGTCTGATGGTGGGTGTCACCAAACATCGTTTGCCTTGAGGAACTCCAAGTCTTTGCCCAAGACTCATGTATGGGACACACGTCCCGCGGGTCAGGGTCTGTGAGTGCACAGCAGCTGGGAAGGGTCTTGTATCCGTCTGTATCATGGGAAGGCAACGGAGTAGGTCAGTGAGTGCTGTGGGTGAGCGGGGGACGGAGATCAAGGCTATGCAACACACTTACTCATATATGAATCATGAACAGCTGTCCAGATATACACCACAGGCAACAGCTGACGCACATCCCTTGCATGACAGCCGTCTTACGCACTGCAGAGAACGGACGATGACGCACACAGCAAGAGGAACAACAGACGACCGTACCATACATAAACAATAGGTAGAACATCAGGGCGCTTTCACCAATGCCGTCCACCAAGGGGCCAAACGAAGTACACACCACAAACAACAGTTGCAACTATGTATACAGAGAGTAACAACCCATGTATGTGTAACAAGACTGATGAACACACACACACACACACACACACACACACACACACACACACACACACACACACACACGCACATACACACGCGCGCGCGCGCCAAAGAGTGAAGAATACGTTGATTTCTCTAATACAGGAAAGAGACGGAGGGCTCCGAGATGCACCCAGCCAAGGAAGAAGAATGGCGAGGGTTCACACCACAATCAGAGTTCCAGCCTGGACTGTGGGACAAAGCCCGACACACAGCCGCAGGTCAGACCTCCAGTAATAACATTCCAGGGTCGCCCGCCCGGGGGGCCACGGCTTTAGGAATTTTTATTGCGGGCGAAACCTATTGTCGGGGAGGAGGAGGAGGAGGAGGAGGAGGTCCTCTTCCTACGGTTCTGGTGACCACAGCTGCCGCACCACCGGTGCTGATGGGAATACAAGGACGCCAGGCTCTCCTCCTCCTCCTCCTCCGCTCACGTCTCCTTCCTCCCACACCTCCAGGCGGGGGTGGAGTACCTGCAGCGGGTGCCGACACTACCCCAATATTGGCCACTGTGCTGATATCATGACACTATCAGTCACTAACCACGATAATCAGGACTATGATAACACACACACACACACACACACACACACACACACACACACACACACACACAAACACACACACATACACACACACACGTCTCGCTCACCACCCATCCCCCCAACCCCACGGTTCAAGCACCACTTGTCGTGGTTCAAAACTCCCACACCAGGAGATTCTCCTCTCCCCTCTCCCCCACATACACAACTCCCTGAACCCCGGGCGCCATTTTCGAACTCACCAACTCAACTCTTAAAACTCCCGCGGCTGGACACCACACACCCCAACCCCCTCCCCTCCCTCACAACCCCCAACTCCTATCGCCTGCCTTTTTGTGGAACTTCTCGCTTTGTGCCAGCCATTTTTTTCTTTTCTTTCTTTTTTTTTTTTTTGCCTTTTCGTCTTTTATGCCACAGCAGGAAACTTCGTCTCAACTGGCAGGGGCCTCCGTCCGTATTTGAGGTACCGGGCGTTTTACATCAGAGGAAGGATTAATTAACTTCCTTATTCCTCCCCCCTCCCCACGTGGCAGCACAGAGCCAAGCCTCTGGCCTCCAGGGGCATTACTCGCCAGTGACCCAGTACAGCGGGGTGAATAACCAGCTGAACGACCGCAATCCAGGTAGTTGTGGGGGGGGGGGGGACACAACCGGTGGGAGGGACGGTAGGAGGACGTGGGTGGGGTGATGGGGGGCCACAACTGGTTCCACAACCACCGAGGGGGAATACAGCTAGCTCCACAACCTACAGAGTGCCCACAACTGGTTCCACAACCAACAAGGGGGAATACAGATAGCTTCACAACCTACAGAGTGCCCACAACTGGTTCCACAACCACGGAGGGGGAATACAACTAGCTCTATAACCCACAGGGAGGCCACAACTGGTTCCACAAGTTACAGGGCCATAACTGGCCCTACAACCTACAGGAAGCTCACAACTGGTTCCAGTATCGCGCAGGGAGCCTCCGACGTGCCTTCCACAACCGGCACAATAACCTAGAGGAGGAGGAGGAGGAAGGCGCCTCACGACTGGTTACAAACGAGGCAGTTAGCCTCTGGTGTCCTACAACTTACGAGGGAGGGCCCGCGGTGATCGCCCTCGTTACAAGCAAGCAAGCAAGCAAGCAGAGGACCCTCTTCCGTCATAACTCCCGCCTCCCTCCTTCTACCACCAACCCCACTTCGTCACCCCAGACACATTCACAGACGAACACAGGATTTTTGATAAAGACCTCCTCCTCTGCAGGACACTTCAGGCACCTTTCCCTCTCCGGGAACCGGACGTGCAGCTGTCGGATCCCCGGGATGAAAGACTTTCCCCCCCCCCCCCTCCCCCACCTTCCCTCCCCAGATCTGAGACGGTTATGGGGAGGAAACGGGGGAGGAAAGGGGGGAGTTGAGGTGGGGACGACGAAGAATGTCCTCCCGGGAATGCGAGATGGGAGACAGAGAGAGAGAGACACCGAGGATCACGACATGTGTCTGTCTGGCTCCGAGGGGGGGCGAGAGCGGTGTGTGTTTATCTTGTTCTGCAAAGGCCGTCTGAACGTTTATAGCTGATGCCAGATTGTGGGAGAGAGAGAGAGAGAGAGAGAGAGAGAGAGAGAGAGAGAGAGAGAGAGAGAGAGAGAGAGAGAGAGAGAGAGAGAGAGACTTAAAAAGTTTAATGTCAGATTCTGTGTGACTTATGAGAGAAACATGTGCATGTGTGTGTGTGTGTGTGTGTGTGTGTGTGTGTGTGTGTGTGTGTGTGTGTGTGTGTGTGTGTGTGCGTCAGCACTGTCCCTGTGCATTAGTTATGCGTGCGTCTGTGCGGAAACACTTGAAGAAGGTTTTCAATGTTTGTTCATTTTTTCCTTCGATCAGTGACGCTAATTTGACGCGTTTTCTCAATCATGCAAACGCTTCTCAGTAGTATGGAAATGTTTCTCAGGGTCAGGGAAACGTTTCTCAGTATTATGGGAATGTTGTCGGCCAGGGACACGTTTCTTAGTATCATCGAAACGTTCTCAGTCCCGGGAACGCTTCTCAGTGATATGGCAACGTTTCTGAGTCACGAAAACGTTTCCACAGTGCCACAGAAACGTTCCCCGTCGTATCGGCTGCTGCATCCGTCCGACGCACCCCAGCAGGGTCCACGGTCTCTCTCTCTCTCTCTCTCTCTCTCTCTCTCTCTCTCTCTCTCTCTCTCTCTCTCTCTCTCTCTCTCTCTCTCCAGAGGGAGAAAAATACATCTTCCTCGCAGCTGACTCTCCAAAGCTCAAGCCAGACGAGGTTTTTCCGGGAAGTTGTGAGATTGGTCGCTTGAGCTGCTGCTACACAGCTGAGACGGCTGCAGGTACAACATCGACGGACATGTTGTTACCGACGGGCTGCAACCACAAGCCACTCACTCAGCTGGCTTCTCCTGCTCCTCCTCCTCCTCCTGCAGGGGTTTGATCTCGGTAGCCATCACGCTACCATAGCGCGCGCACACACACACACACACACACACACATCTCTAGACCCAACCTATCTAGCTAGACATGTTCTACATGCGAGAGTCTCGTCCACCATAAACCTCATCTACGACTACAAATGTGACTTACCTCAAACATGAAACACGATCAGCCACACCACCACACATCCTGGACCACCACACAACGAATCCACCATATCATATACCACCAACCACACACTTAACCACAAACTATCAGCACGAAAAATAATCATTCACAAAAAAGGTAAACACTGGATTTAGAACTGTAAATAATAGATTTTGCGGCTGCAAATCAAATCTGTCATTTATTGAACGTATCTATATGCACACACACGAACTTGCATGCACAACCATCCATGCATGCATACATATACACAAGCAAAATACATACATACACACACAAACTCACAGAAATAAAAACACAAACACACAGAGACTTTACCACTGGGTCAGAGGTAACCTGGTTAGGTTTAACGTCAGTAAAACCCAATTTCTTCCCATTTCTCTTTATAAAACTGCTCACGACCTTCCCGTCTCTTTTGATGGCCCCGTAATTCCATTACGCATCACAGTAAACATACTTGGTATCGCCCTAACGTGCGTTTCCGAAGCCTCCGCATTACACAAATAGCCGAGATTGCCTCTTAGGAAACGCCACGACTCCTGCCTGTTCAGGTGCCGCATATATTCTCTCCAGCGAAACAGCGGACTCTGATCACACAGAGGACTGATTCGTCCATAACACTGGTCTCATGTGTTGGGGAGGTTCTGGCTCTACGTGCTAACACGACACGGTGGAGTCCAGTGCCATTCCTACCCGTCACCTCTGACCTTAGAACATGATCAACTCTCCTTCCATAGCACCAATGCTTCTCCTTCTCACTACTACAGGTATTACTTCGGTTTCTGCTCCCGACAACCGGCTGCTTGAGTGCATTTAGCTACAGCCAATATATGACATGGTCACTGCCAGGCCGATAGCAACTAAGGGTTGGGCCGCTGTCATGTCTGTTTCTTTCCTTCCACCGCTAAGCTTATGAAATCTTAAGCTTGCGTGTTCCTCTTAAGAGACACGGTATCCCAGATCCTCAAAATTTCATTAGATTAATCTCTTTTATTTTCCCTTCCTTCTCCAGTTCTCTCTCGTCCTTCTTTATGCTTCATTCGAAGCCTGAACGCTGGTCGGTTTTCTTTGGTATGTCCACGAATGTCACCTTACACCCACCCACACATACACACCATCAAAAGGAATAAACAAGGGGGCTCTAACCCACAGTGCTAGGTAATACGGAGCGTCCATATATTACCTACATATATATCCAAGGCAAATGAATATGTAGATATGATTAATGGACAACCCGAGGCTTCTGGTGTCGAAGGCCCGGGGTACAATCAAATCTCACGGAGAGAAAGGAACCACTGGATATTGATGGAACGTACACATGAGAGTAAAGACGGCATATATATATAACTCTCCCCTGCCTAGCACACAAATAGTAATCATACACATCCTAAGAAATGAGCACATGTGATGAACGGCGAGTACTAAAATGTTCAGGTAATCGAGCATGAGATCATTCGTTCTTATCCACTGCACGACCGAGCACGGGATCCCACGGTTCGTTCTCATCCACTGCACGACCAAGCACGAGATCACACGGTTCGTTCTCATCCACTGCACGACCGAGCAGGAGATCCCACGGTTCGTTCTCATCCACTGCACGACCAAGCACGAGATCCCAAGGTTCGGTCTCATCCACCGCACGGCAACCCAGTCTGTTTACATTCACCTCGCATTAATCCAGGTGGCCCTCATCACGGAGGCTGCATGTCAAAGGACGTCCTCCCTGATGGAAACCATTTGCTGTGCAAAGTCCATTTCCACTACCGGCTGCTCCGTTGCTCCTGTTCTGCTGAACTGTCTCTCTGTTGAGATACGTGGCATTAAGTCACGGGGGCTGTGGTGATCTGCATGCGTAACCTTCATCAACAAGAGCCAATGACCCGTGAGGAGCGGGTCGGTCTCGGGGGGATTCGAGTGTAGCCCGCCCTGACCTGTCCCTTTCGCCTCCACTGCCCCGGCTGCGTGTCTGCGCGCGCCCTCGCCCCTCGCCTCGAAAGTGTCATGACCGGTCGCACTCTCCACACAGACGTATATATGTGCCTTGATATCATTGTTTACGGGGAATATATATATATATATATATATATATATATATATATATATATATATATATATATATATATATATATATATATATATATATATATATTTTTTTTTTTTTTTTCTTTTTTTATACTTTGTCGCTGTCTCCCGCGTCTGCGAGGTAGCGCAAGGAAACAGACGAAAGAAATGGCCCAACCCCCCCCCCCCATACACATGTACATACACATGTCCACACACGTGTATACATACCTACACAGCTTTCCATGGTCCACCCCAGACGCCTCACATGCCTTGATTCACTCCACTGACAGCACGTCCACCCCTGTATACCACATCGCTCCAATTCACTCTATTCCTTGCCCTCCTTACACCCTCCTGCATGTTCAGGCCCCGATCACACAAAATCTTTTTCACTCCATCTTTCCACCTCCAATTTGGTCTCCCTCTTCTCCTCGTTCCCTCCACCTCCGACACATATATCCTCTTGGTCAATCTTTCCTCACTCATTCTCTCCATGTGCCCAAACCATTTCAAAACACCCTCTTCTGCTCTCTCAACCACGCTCTTTTTATTTCCACACATCTCTCTTACCCTTACGTTACTTACTCGATCAAACCACCTCACACCACACATTGTCCTCAAACATCTCATTTCCAGCACATCCATCCTCCTGCGCACAACTCTATCCATAGCCCACGCCTCGCAACCATACAACATTGTTGGAACCACTATTCCTTCAAACATACCCATTTTTGCTTTCCGAGATAATGTTCTCGACTTCCACACATTTTTCAAGGCTCCCAAAATTTTCGCCCCCTCCCCCACCCTATGATCCACTTCCGCTTCCATGGTTCCATCCGCTGACAGATCCACTCCCAGATATCTATATATATATATATATATATATATACGCTTACGGTACGATAAGGTCGACTGGGAGAGTTCGCAGGAACGGGTCGTCTCAACCAAGAACAATGGTCGGTGGCATCATGGAGAGGCGGGATATGATCTGGTCGACGTTCTGGTCGACGTTCGAAGTCTTCACCAGAAAAGATGACCAGACGACGTGGCTCCTCTGACCCACCACACTCCTGAGGCGTCCTTCGGCTGCCGGAGCCAACAGGTGTCCACATCCGCTGGTTCGGTGCGTGGGGTGAGGTGCGAGGTGCTGCTCCAACGGTCTCCCATGCTCCATGAAGGCTCCTCTCCTCAAAGCCACTTCCCCGGTTCCATACCACCTCCTTCGATACCTACACTCAAGACACCCACATCTCTCTCTCTCTCTCTCTCTCTCTCTCTCTCTCTCTCTCTCTCTCTCTCTCTCTCTCTCTCTCTCTCTCTCTCTCTCACACACACACACACACACACACACACAGGGTCGCAAACACACTCTAATTTTATTCAATTTTCTTTTCCTGACGAGCCAAGCAAGAGGAGAGAGCCGGGGCCTCCACCCAGCATTGCCTGCATTGGTGCGGATCTCTGTGTAAATTGGACAGAGCTTGACAGATGCAAGGCCAGCTGGATCTTGTGTTATTTGTATTCTAGTGTTGCAGCGACGAGACGAACAAAAAGGAATACAATGTGATGTGTTGCATTTTCTTCTTTTTTTTAACTCTTAGTATAACGGTACGATCCTTCGTACCGTCGTGCTCAAGGATCGTACCGTCGTACTCAAGGATCGTACCGTCGTGCTCAAGGATCGTACCGTCGTGCTCAAGGATCGTACGGTGGTACCGGCGGGGGTGAATTACGTGGCGGTAATATCACTTGAATTAGTTCCTTTACTGAACCACTAAAACACAAGTAAGATCTCTTCCCTCGTTTCCACCAAGCGTGTCCAATCTACATATAGACACAAACGCACCAATACAGACAGGCAAGCTGGGCCAAACCCCGGCTCTCTCTCTCTCTCTCTCTCTCTCTCTCTCTCTCTCTCTCTCTCTCTCTCTCTCTCTCTCTCCATTGTGAGACGATCCCATCCGCCACAGAGCGAACCAGCTACTTCAGACCTACCACACGCAAGACCTCAGCAAGCACCACACTATATAGCACAACTTACTCTACCCTACAACTTATACACCAGAGTGAGGTGGTATGTGATTCAGATGTGTTACACATCATTAACTCAGGTTCACATCCTGTACATGCATTACACCTAGTTGCTTCACATCCTCCGTACACCAAATCCAGTTGGTCCACATCCAACATCACAACCTGTTGGTCCAGATCCTCCAAACACCACATCCTGTTGGTCCACATCCTCCAAACACCACCTCCTCTTGGTTCACATCCTCTACACACCACACCCTGTTGGTTCTCGTCCCTCACACATCACATCCCACTGTGTATCTATCCAAGTCAACGCCCACACTCCCCACACAGTTCATTCATATCCACTGCAAACCGAAAAAGGGTTAACATCAACAGATTATTACAGATAATTCACATTCGCCATGGAAAACACCAAATCATTCACATCTACCGCATCATTAATTACCTGGTCTCCACTCTAAGGCCACATTATCTCCCACACCCACCCACAACCCCACCCACGCCACAACGCAGTGGTTGACAACCAATACATCCAACCGCCTAATCCACCACATAAAATTCCATTTAGTCCGCATCCACAACACTGTCCACCACAGTGCAGCAGCGGTGGCGCTGGTCCACATCAACCAGCGTACCGGGAACACACGTCCAGTTTGGCAAATTGGAGAAATTTGGCGAATGTTTCGTTTTTTTTTTCTTTTTTTTTTTTTGCCACCTCTCTTTCCTGCATGTTATGAGTTTTTTAATTGGTCCATAAATTGCTTAAATCATCCCACTCGCCAGAATAACATATACATACGTGGTCAGTATAGCGTCTGAAATGGATAAAACTATACCTAGAGAAACATATTGATCACTTATTGGTAAGTACTTTGCAGAGCGTTCGAAAAACTAGCAGCGAGGTGGGTAATGACGGGTAAAGGAGAGGGGGGGGGGAGATAAATGAGTAAGAGCCGGTAAGCCAGATGATACATGGTGGATAAGCTGAGTTATGGGTGAGATAAAGAAAAATGATGGGTGAATGGTTCGATGAATTGTGAGTTTGGGGGCGGGGGCGTGAGACGATGAATGAGAGAACAGGAGGGGAAAGAGAGAGAGGGAGGATGAATTCATAACCTTTTTACATGAAGATGAGTCAAAGTCTGGGGGCTTCGTGGTGAAGCATTCGTGAACGATGATTGCAAGTCGAACATAATAATGGTCAACTTAAACGATGGTCTACCCGAGCAATTAAGGCGAAAGTGCAAAGTGAATCACCTATTTCAATCACACATAACCTCAGCAATGTTAATGCTATTTTAAGTCATGAGTGAGATGAGAATGAACAGTGTTATGAATTGTGAGTCTGTGTTCAGAAGCACCAGGGAGAGTGCAACCTACGGCACCAGCAAACTGCGTCCAAAATCCCCGGATGTAATCTGAATTGCTGGAATTTCTCTATTTTGAAAAAAAAAAAAAAAGGTGTAGTACATAACTTGCGGCCATGTTCACGTGTGAACCCTCACACAAACTGCCTCTCCTGGACTTTCCATACTGATATGGGCACGTCTCCTGTTGGGTGGAGAGAGAGAGAGAGAGAGAGAGAGAGAGAGAGAGAGAGAGAGAGAGAGAGAGAGAGAGAGAGGCAGACACAATGGCCAGATACAATCCTCCTCAAAATACATTCTCCTTCCCAAGATTATATTATCATTTGCCGCGTGAACACTGAGACACAGGAAAATTTTCCAAGCTGAAGTGAAATGACATTCGTATCCCTGCCTCTCTCATCCTCTGGGAATTGTCGCGTCCCGAGCCTTCTCTCTCTCTCTCTCTCTCTCTCTCTCTCTCTCTCTCTCTCTCTCTCTCTCTCTCTCTCTCCCTCAGAATACACAAGTTCACTGATACCCGCAGACATAATCACCTTTCCTTAAGAAGCGTCTGAGGAGGAGGAGGAGGAGGAGTTACGAGGGAAGGCTTGAGGTGTGGGGGTTGTGGGGTGAGTGGAGGGGGCGCTACACACGCGGGGTGAAGTCAGCCTCAAGGGCCGCTGGACTGTGGTGAAGGCAGACTAATGACGTACAACGGTCCTGAATCGAGGAAAACGGTAGGAGCGTGGCATGAGGTGGGTCACTCACAGCGCACCAATATATATATATATATATATATATATATATATATATATATATATATATATATATATATATATATATATATATATATATATATATATATATTGATTACCACGAGGAAAACGATACACGGTAAGTTCCCAGGTGCACTTTCGTTCAAGCATCACATCGTTAGGGGAGGATACAAGAATGAGATAGAAGACGTAGCACACTCAGTTGATATACAAGGTCCAGACGTAGTTCAGACGCCACACTGGTACACCAGTGTTACTGGTCGGTGGTGGTCGGTCGCTGCTCCTTCTAGGAAAAGAAGCACCGACACAGCCTTCATTAACGTCGCCGCTGTTCATCGTGGGAGAAGTCGTAGTAATAGTAGTAGTAATAGTAGCAACACTAGTAGTTGTAGTAGAGCAGTAGCAGTAACTGAGTAGCAGCAGTAGCAATAGTAGTCGTAATCACAGCAGTAATGGTGGTGGTAGTAGTAGTAGTAGTAGTAGTAGTGACCCCTCTCCCAGCAACCAAAAGCAAATAAAAAGAATAATAATCATAAAAAAACACCGTCCGTCCTCCCTAACTTAACTTGGCAGGGCCTCAACTTGGGGGAGCCCCTAAGTTGCCCTAACGCCCACACGAGGGACCCAATACTGGCCGCCTAGATCGCATCAGGTGCGCCCACTGCCTTCCTTATTGTCGTAATGAGGGCAGCCCTGAACCAGCGCCCCGGGGGAGGAGGAGAGGGAACGGAAGAAGGTGGATGGAAATGTTTTCTTCGTCGCTGTCTCTACGGCGGGGTCGTGTCGGCGTCTGGCACAACCTACGGTGGATCTTGAGGTACAGTGTGAGACAAGGTGACCCCCTGACCTGACCTGACCTGACCTGTTCCCACGCACTTGGCGATACCAAGTCTTTCTCTCCTTCCACTTCTCGTCTCGTCGAGTGACTTGTCAGCCACGTCTCACTTGGCTCCGCTTCGTGAGCCACGCCTCCTTGCACCCTCCTCGTCAGCCAGCCACGTACCTGGACTCTCTTCGTCAGCGTGCTAGAGAGAGCTGACACTGGTCCTCGCGTCAGGTGACCCCCCCCCCCCCCAACCCCACCCTACCCGCCCCTGGCTGACAGCTGGCCCTCCTGACGTCAGCAGCGAGGGCAGCGGGTGTATCCGAGCGTCAGGAGGCCTACGTCAGGGATGTGAGGATATCACAGTCCTCTTCTGGGGACTGGAATGTTTACCCCCCCCCCCCCCCCGGGACAAAGCTTCTACCAAATCTATTGTCCCTTAGCTTAGAGAGAGAGAGAGAGAGAGAGAGAGAGAGAGAGAGAGAGAGAGAGAGAGAGAGAGAGAGAGAGAGAGAGAGAATCTGCTGCCATCTTCTTTTACAGAGAAAGAAAATGACGCAAGGAACAAATAAAGATGGAAAAAAGAGAAAATCCGATGACGGCTGAACGCACAGAAAACGTGACTCTGTGGTGACAATAAACAGTGATAGAAATAATGTTATCTATCGACAGTTAGAGCAGTGAGGGTTGGTCACACTGGCCCACTAAACCTGGGGTCACATTGGGTCACCTGGAACCTGGGGGTCGAACCCTACGTCATGGAGCCTGGGGGGTCACAGTGGGTCACTGATTCTAAGCATCATCACACCAGGTCACTAAGCCTGTTGGTCACACACTGGGTCGTGCAGCGTTTCGCACTGAGTCTGAAGATCACACTAGGTCACTGAGCACACACTGGGTTGGTCACACTGGCCCACTAAACCTGGGGTCACATTGGGTCACCTGGAACCTGGGGATCGAACCCTACGTCATGGAGCCTGGGGGGTCACAGTGGGTCACTGATTCTAAGCGTCACACCAGGTCACTAAGCCTGTTGGTCACACACTGGGTCGTGCAGCGTGTCGCACTGAGTCTGAAGGTCACACTGGGTCACTGAGCACACACTGGGTCACCTGGCCGGCGGGCAAGACGGAGGCACAGCCAAACACGGGTGAAATACTGTATAGGGTCAGTGTGGCGGTTGACCACACATAAAACAGCTGGTTCACGTCAGCCTATTGGCTAGTAGTAACTCCCAGGTTATTGGGGACAAACTCGCTAGTTTATCGGCCGGTCCTCGCTGGTTTATGCCCGGTTAAACTGAACACATTAGAAAGAGAAAATATTGGGGGGGGAAACAAACCCTAAACCTCTGTAATGTAAGAATAAACAGGAGCCAATCGAGGTGAGCCAAAATAAGCTGGTAATTCTCTCTCTCTCTCTCTCTCTCTCTCTCTCTCTCTCTCTCTCTCTCTCTCTCTCTCTTTCTCTCCACCACATCTCATCTCCCGCTACAAAACAGGAAAACAAATATCTTCCAATTCCCGTTTTCCATCGCACAGTGTCGGGGATGTTTATGGTTATGCTCCAACCTTCCGTTTTCCTCAACACTTCCCCAAACCCTCTCTATCCCCGCACCCAACCCCTATGTTTGCCGGAACACTAAAGGCTTATCTTTTGGCAGCCTCAACCCAGGGCTTGCTGGAAAAGGAGCCTCCTCCGGCAGCGCCTCTTTGCCCAGGGTCTTCCTGAAGACGGAGTCTCCTGCGGCAGCGTCTTCCGAGGGCTTCCTGGCCGACGGGTCCCCCAGAGCGTTCTCCAAAGAAAGTCTGGGTAGCCTAACGCCAGGCAGGTCAACAGAACTCACCCAGAGACCTGGAGACTCGTAAGGTGTCAGCCCTTCAACACTGAGACATGTGTACCTTAATCTCCTGAGAATTTTTCTGAGATATTTGAAGCAGGAGATGATAGATAGATCGAGAGAGAGAGAGAGAGAGAGAGAGAGAGAGAGAGAGAGAGAGAGAGAGAGAGAGAGAGAGAGAGAGAGAGAGAGAGAGAGGACTGGAAATAAAAAAGAGGCTTGACTTAATACACTTCTCCCTGGCTAAAGCTTGCCGCCAGCGCTGCCTCCCCTCCCCCTGCGCCTGGAAAATCTCACAAATGCCCCACAAAATAAACTGTTACGAAGGAAAAATCTCTCCACACACGCACACACAAATCCCACTGGGATTGCATGACTGGATTTTGTTCTTTCCTTGATTTGTGGTGTTTGTTGAAGCATTTCATCGCCTTTCTCTCCTCATTTACCTTGTGAAAGTTCTTAACGATATACCTTCACGAGACCAGTTTTATTTCTCTGAAGAAGCGTTTGTACGAGACTATGACAATTCTGATATGATTTTATCTATGGCCTTCCCATTATCTTCAAGACCCGGCACCGTTCAACAGGGGGGACACCAAGATCCCCCTCCGTTCATCAGATGGCACCAACCCCCACCTCCCTACTTCGACAGAAAACGAGGACCCTTTGTAGGCCAGGGTGCAGCAGCTCTCAAGGATAACATCTTCTGTTGCTGGAAGGAGGAGGAAGCCAACACAGCACCCGAAGCCAAGGATGCGAGCACCGCTGCAGCTGTATTGTTGCTGGAAGGAGGAGGAGGAGGAGGAGGAAGCCAACACAGCACCAGAGGCCAAGGGCGTCAACACCAATGCTGCTGCTGCAGTATACACACGACTAAAACCCTCCCTAGGAGGAAGCCAACACAGCAACCAGAAGCCAAGGGCGTCAACACGACTAAAACCCTCACTACAAGTGCACTTGTCGCGTTTTGGACAAACGGGACAACCATGGAGGGGTCACCGGAGAGCGACGTACTTCCGGAACGAAAGAAACGGGAGTGTTTGCTGCGGTTAACACCGCCAGGGACTGAGGGAGGGGTAGTATCCATCGAGTTGTCTCCTCGTCAGCGCGGGGCGGCGACGCCGGCCTGGCAAAGACTGATTCTAGAGTATTCTGCGGCGGATGAGGAGAGAAATGGAGTTGGGGAAAGAGTTAAAGGAACGCATAAGAGAGAGGTTCAGGGGTTGATATTGTGGGTTCATAACACAGGAAGATCTCATGATCGGCGTCCTTAATGGAGTGGTTCTTCTTCCATGATAGGTGTAATTTTCTCGTAAACGGAGGTGGTGGGGAGAGACAGATCTTGCAGCAATATCGTCTTCTTACATCCGCTCTCCCTCAGCTGAAGATGGCTGAAGATGGCGAGTGGAAATAATAAAAACACGTCGGCAGAATTTTCAGTGGATGACAGTTTCCAATCCCAGGATGATTTAAAGCAGAAAACACCAGGCCGCTCTCTTGTTTCCAGTGAGGCCCCACAGGCCCACTCACTGCTCCGCTGACGTCAGCCTTGAACAGTTTCTGGCTAGATCAGTGTCCCTCTGTCCAGTGACGTCTGGCGGAGGTAAGGTTAGGTTAGCTACAGTTAAGTTAGGTTAGGATAGGTTAGGTTGGCTACAGTTAGGTTAGGTTAGGTTAGCTACAGTTTGGTTAGGTTAGGTTAGGTAAGGTTAGCTACAGTTAGGTTAGGTTAGGTTAGCTACAGTTTGGTTAGGTTAGGTCTGTTAGGACAGTTTGATATATTTCCTTTGCAGCTGGCGTCTGGAGACACTAAGGTGGACCATTATACGAATTAAACCAAACGCTGTCCGTAGCTCTACCCTTTGGCCAAGTTTGCTTACGGAAGACCATTACCACTTGAGCTGAGCCTACTTTTCAAGGCATGATATTCACTGGCTCTCTATGACAACCTTGAACAAGACGGCGCAACCCTTGAGAACGATATAAGTGAGGTCTCTGAGTTACGACGATACGACCCTTGAGAACGATGGTACGACGGTACGACTCCTGAGAACGACGGTACGCTCGTTGCGCACGACGGGACAACCCTTGGGTATCTCGCCGTGACCCCCCATGACCGTCGTACTCTAGAGCCGCGCCGTCGTTCTCAAAGGGGCCAATCCCAAACCAAATGCCTGGAAAATATTCTCTGTTCTTCCAACTCTTCCCGGATCTACTTATGGGAGTTCCGACATAGTGTACAGTAATCCCCCGAAGGAAAGAAGGGGGAAAAACACCAGATCGCCCCCTGACTGTCTCCCTACACCCATAGCCTCCCTGACTGTCTCCCTACACCCATAGCCTCCCTGACTGTCTCCCTACACCCATAGCCTCCCAGACTGTCTCCCGACACCCAGAGCCTCCCTGACTGTCTCCCTACACCCATAACCTCCCTGACTGTCTCCCTACACCCATAGCCTCCCTGACTGTTTCCCTACACCCAGAGCCTCCCTGATCGTCACCCTACACCCAGACAGCCACGGATCATCTTAGCTCCCACAACAGTGCATCTGAAACTTGAAGCCAAAAAGGTTAGAACAGGGTCTCCTCCTCCTCCTCCTCATCATCTATCTTTATCTTTCTCTTAACCTGTACGGGTCTGTGACTATTTTATTATAAGTTGCTGATACCCATAACTCTCTCTCTCTCTCTCTCTCTCTCTCTCTCTCTCTCTCTCTCTCTCTCTCTCTCTCTCTCTCTCCTTCCACCGACGTCCTTCTCCTGAGCAAAATGGCAGCAACAAGAAATGGGTTCCCAATTTTGCTGTCCTCTGAGCCAGATTGGTCCTCTTTCATCCAATTATCGGAGGTACGGGAGAGAGAGAGAGAGAGAGAGAGAGAGAGAGAGAGAGAGAGAGAGAGAGAGAGAGAGAGAGAGATTTTCAATGAACTATAAACCTTATTTGTATGTAGGGCAGAGGTGACCTCCACCGTCCGAGGGGAAGTGAGTTGTCTCCCGGGCTGAGACACGTCGGGGTAAGCTGACCCCCCCCCTCCCCAACTGTATATATACACACACCTGTGCCACCGTGATACATACATTCATCATTATGGCATCTTTCTCACTGATGCTTCTACATCCTCGTGACTACTTCGTCACTGTCATGTATTCTGATGTCTTTGTGGCTTGATATCTCTTACTATTTTTACTACCGAGACATATTTCTTCTTTTTTTTAGGGTAAAATCGTTATTGCTTTTCTCTTTTCTTTATCTCCCGGAGCCGGGTTAGATATCCTGTGTTGTCACTGAGTGTGGTTTAGCGGCCACATACGTCAACATATGTTGGTGTCTTGTGAGAGGAATGCTGTAGAGAGGAGAAGAGTGTGTTATCCTGAAGATAACGTGAGAGGAGTCTTGCCGTCTCCAGGATCTAAGGAAGGTGGGCATTTATTGCCATATGCGGGCTAAGGATGTGTGAAGAAAAATGAAAAATAGAGGATGAATCAGAGAATAGACTATTAGGTTATACATTAAGAACACACACACACACACACACACACACACACACACACACACACACACAGTGACTGTGATATCTCCTATCTCCCCCGATAATGTGATTATTACACGAAAGTGCACGTGGAAATTCAACGTGTTTCATTTCCCCGTGGACTCATAGGAACATTATATATATATATATATATATATATTTATATATATATATATATATATATATATATATATATATATATATATATATATATATATATTCTTCTTAAAATGATTTCAAATATCAAAAGCAGACGTTAGAAAGATTCCTTTATGACGGAAAAAGTGGACAATTTTAGGGACGAGTGAAGGGACAATCTTCAACCCTCTCATCTCTTAATCATATCCAACATTTTTTGGGGGGCATGTTCACCCTAACAAGTCTGGAGCACGGAGGGCACACGGGGTTGAACCTCTTCCTTCATATATCTACAAATGAATGATTTTTTCCACGAAAATTGAACTGTTTTGATGGCCGGATCAAAATTCTATCTGTGCCACAGCTATATCTCTCAAGGTGTCTCATACTCAAAAAAAAAAAAAAAAAAAGATACAGATTTCTTCAGTACTTCGTGATAAAGATGTATCCGGACGTGTTCAGCTCTGCTACCAGGGATATACTCAGCAGTGCCAGCTGGCATATGCTTAGCAGTGCCAGCTGGCATATGCTCAGCAGTGCCAGCTGGGATATGCTGTTGTGCCAGCTGGGATATGCTCAGTAGTGGTATTAAAGGATCTCCTTTGCCTCCCGCTATCTTTCTCATTTTGTTTTATCATATGTTTCTCCCGCCCATCTCCAGCTGTTGTGTACCTTATTGCGCTTCTCATCATACGTTCTAGTGGCTCTAGGTGCGTCTCATTCGCCTCCCTTATTGCGTGTCTTATTGTCTTGTATCTCAGAGTATCACTCGGCGCGTAGCTCTGCCAACTTCACTGATCTTGAGGGATCTATCGCCGTCATTCTCTCACTACCGACACATGTCATCTGGTGCTGAGAGCCATGTATCCCCCCCCCTCAACTGCAGTTCATTCTCCTTCCTCCTCCTCCTCCTCCCTAAATGTCTTTTGTCTCAACCTTTCAAGTGACTTTATAACTTTTTATGTACGTAATTCAATCCTGATTTATAACGCCTATGTTCATTTTATTATTGTCATTAACTGTTCTCTGTTGCAACGAACCTTCATCATCTTCTTTACCCCTTTTTTTTCCACTTCCTCTGTCCATCTTTCCTTTCCTTCCGTCACTTACGAACTCCGCTTCCTTCCCTCCTTCCTTCCTCACCCCCAACACATATCCTCTCCTGTATCCCCTCCTCCACCAAGCCCCCAATCCCCCCCTCTCTCTCTCTCTCTCTCTCTCTCTCTCTCTCTCTCTCTCTCTCTCTCTCTCTCTCTCTCTCTCTCACGTACAATCCACCGCTCTGTATATCTAACCTCCGACCAGATAGTTACGTGGTCTTCCAACCGGTTCTCTGCCTCTCGGTACAGCCTTCCTTATATCTACACACTTCCGAGACCTCTTACGTCAGGTCGCAGACCCAGCTGTGAGGGGTAGAAGACCCCCGAGGCGATCGTAAGTATATACATAAGGCAAGGCAAGGTTCTCGACCTAGCTGTGGAGGAAGAAGACCTCCCAGACCATCGTAAGGCAAGGTCTCAGACCCAGCTGTTGGGAGAGAAGACCTCCCAGACCACTGTACGGTATACGAAAGGTACACCTTTCATCGTATACCTTCCACACTGTACCACCGTACCCTCTACACTAGCCAACACCCTCACGGCCTCCAGCCCTCACAAAGCATTACGCTGAAAACCTCGTTATTCAAATGTTTGTCACCTTCCTTACTCGTTCAAGCCTCCAGGAGGGGATCCTATATCAACCATCGACATCATTAACCATCAACATACTAATAATACCATCATCAACCTTGTTTACACCTATTGAGGAAAAAAAAAAAAATCAACCCTTTAAAAGTGTGACAATGTCTTCTCCATATTTATTCCTCCACGCACCTCCTCCCTCTGCACCCACGACCCTACAGGCGCTCTCCTTCGTGCTACCCCCACGAGCACAACCAACCACGGCCAGCAGAACTGACCCCCTCCCCCCTACACACACACACACACACACACACACACACCTTCCTCACCCACAGTCCGCCATGGTGACAGTGTTACCACACAGACCAGTTGGCCTCACAATATCTGGCCCCACCCCAACCCCCCCCCCCCCCTCTCTCTCTCTCTCTCTCTCTCTCTCTCTCTCTCTCTCTCTCTCTCTCTCTCTCGCGTGCCATCGTTGCCAGATCAGAGGCTTGAGATGCCACCGTCCAGGGGGATATTGGATTACAGTGTTGTCAATACACCATGGCATGTGGGGGGGAGTGGCCACCAGACGGTGAGGGTGGGACACACACACACACACACACACACACACACACACACACACACACACACACACACACACACACACACACACCAACAAATCCACCGAGATATCTGTATGTAAATCTGAACTAGGTTAGAATTCCCCCTTGCCCTGAGAAACACCGCTGAGGAAAACGGTTGGTTGGTTGGCGTTAAAAAAAAAAATATTGCAAGTGAGTGTGCTGAAAGAAAATGATCGGTCACTGTCCTAAAGAACATGGTCTTGCGTTGTGCATTAAAAGTAACAAACAGAAAAAATTGGTGAATTAAAGAAAACGGATGACGCAGTGAAGACACAACAGTTCTGGTCAATTAAGTGCCTCTAGAGAGGCAGCAGGAGCGAAAGTGCCATCTATCTATAAGTGTTTGCCAGCAAGAACAACATCTTGAAATACAAATGCCTCTGACGCAAACCTGATACTCTAGTCCCACCAAGACTATCCTGTGGTAAACAGTCAGGATCCGGTCGTGCACGAGCTGTGAGCTCCACTTCCGTGAAGGTTCGAACACCACGGGAAGTGGTTGGAGCTCCGGAGCTCCGACCACTTCCCGTGGTGTTCGAACCTTCACGGAAGTTTTTCTTTCTCTTCACCCAGGATGAAGCAAAAAACCCCGTGTGCAAAACACATTAGCGAAGTTACAGATTCCGCTAAATTGCATTACCGAGAAAGTTTAAAGTTAATCTGATCAAGACGTCACAGACAAGTTCTTAAGTTAGTAAGTTGGGAGGTTTAGAGGGGAAGACTGTGCTAATATCTGGTGATGCACTGTGGCCTGTGTTGAATCTCGCCGATGGAGAGAGGTGGTGGTGGTGGTGGTGGTGGCGGGCGTCCATGTGGAGTCTCTAGTGATGGTGGGAGGGGCTATGTTACCAGCTGACTGCCGGAGCTGAGACCGTCTGAAACGACTGGTGATGGAGAGGGGGCTATGTTGAATGGGTGGTGATGGAGAGGGGGCTATGTTGAGTGGGTGGTGATGGAGAGGGGCTATGTTGAGTGGGTGGTGATGGAGAGGGGGCTATGTTGAGTGGGTGGTGATGGAGAGGGGCTATGTTGAGTGGGTGGTGATGGAAGGAGTGCTTTGATGAGTGGGTGGTGATGGAAGGAGTGCTGTGTTGAGCGGGTGGTGATGGAGAGAAGGCTATGTTGAGTGGGTGGTGATGGATGGAGGACTTTGTTAAAAGTCGTCCTCCACCTTCGTCTAGTGGAACTGTCGCATCCAAGGCTATCCAGGGGAAGAGGTCCCTGTCCCCAACACAGACTGTGGACCGTCCCAATGGACGGGAGACGGTCGGAGATATGAAATATAGACAGACAGGTCCACAGAGAGAGAGAGAGAGAGAGAGAGAGAGAGAGAGAGAGAGAGAGAGAGAGAGAGAGAGAGAGAGAGAGAGAGAGAGAGAGAGAGAGAGAGAGAGAGAGAGACAGACAGAGAGAGAGTTTGGGAGAAAATGTGGCAGCCAGAGTGTGGACAATATTCTCACGGTTGTGGTCCTGTGTGAGGGCCGGAGAGGCCATTTCCCTCCTCCTCGAGATACAGTGAGTGGCTGGTGGTCATGAGGCTTGGCTAAGATGTGAGGTGATGACTCCCGATGATGATGATGGTGATGATGGTGGCCGGCGGTGGCAGCGGCGAGGATGACTACAGCTGCTCCCACACAGCGGAGATAAGAACGGTAATGATGATGACGAATATCCATACAGCACCGACACCAACACGAATGGAAAGGCCTCTGGATAGTTCACGATCGAAGTGAGCAGATGGATCAATGATGGCTCTGGTGTTGAAGATGCCTCGACGGATCCCCGACGAGGGAAATCGACGACTGAGAGAAAAAATTCAGGGAGGAAGGACGTAAGAGAGAGAGTGAGAGAGATCATATAACCCTGAGGGAGGGAGAAGACACCGCTGGGAGTACTGTCCACCACATCATCGCTGCTGAGGTACTGGCTGGTGACGCTGGTGAGGGAAGACGGGTCGGGGGGCAGTGGACTAGGGAGGGAGGGAGGGAGCGGGAGAGATGAGTGCCAAGATGTGGATGAGAGCCTCTCTTTGAGGCTTTCCAACGCGGGGCACTGTCACTGCGTCTGCCGGGCTGACCGAAGGGGGTGACAGTGCCACGGGGCAGCGTCTGCCGGGCTGGCGAGAATAACTTCCCCCGGCCCCTCAGCCACCACAACACGCGCCTCTCACATTAACCCTCTCTCACTTGTGACAAGAAAGGCACGCAAGTAGCTCTCTCTCTCTCTCTCTCTCTCTCTCTCTCTCTCTCTCTCTCTCTCTCTCTCTCTCTCTCTCTCTATCTATCTCTCTCTCTCTCTCTCTCTCTCTCTCTCTCAGACACAAAGCTGGTGTTCTAGTGTTCACCACCATACACCGCTCACTGTTCACCACAGACTGCTGGCTATATGACCGACACAGACTGATCAGAAAGAGTTAACAGGTCATTCAGAGTCGGCCGTAAACCACTCAATTACCCAACTGCTCGTAGATGCCATTCTATATATATTCTCACTCGACCATAAAAGACGTCAAAGTGAGCCACAACTTTCCATTTTCTTCCCATCCAGAGATACAATCTTCTGACGGATATTTCCTGGAAATGGAAAACTCCAGGATCATTCCAGCCCAACTACCTTCTGTATGGAGGGAGGAGGAAGGTGAAGGGGCGGGGGAGATTATTTGTTAGGTTCAAAGGTCAACAGGAATTTTGAATTTCAATTTGGGAGAAAATTTGTGAAAAACGTGAGTTTCTGCTTCACTCTTGTGGCTGGGCAAAGTCCAGGACGACAGGTATTTGGCTGGAACTTTATATTTATTGTTGGGTCTTCTACCTTATGAAGCAGCGGGACACAGGAGAGGACGAATGGGACGTCCGTGACGCGCAGGACACGAGGAGGAGGAGGAGACATTTGTGAGTGCTGGAGACGACTAGAGAGGACATATGTCTGGAGGACGAAAGGACAGGAGAAGACACATCAGCCAGGTGCCAAGGAAAGACAGTCGAGGTATTGTCGTGGTGCTGGAGAGGACAGGAGGGGACGTCTGGATGACTTCATGGAGAAGACGAGAATTCTGTCTAACTTCGTGGAGGACGGAAGAAGACATCTCTCTGGTACCGGAGAGGACAGTACGGGATACTGCACCTGTGAACTACCGAGGGGGACAGAAGAGGAGAGACAAGAAGAAAATGGTTTACGTACACGTACTTAACCCTTTACATAGGAAAACACACACACACACACACACACACACACACACACACACACACAGGACTACCAGACGACCTGCCTCAGTTAGTGTGTATCACGATAACTTTAACACAAATGTAACAAAGGAAATGCGGCCAAAATTTGGTGTCTCGCGTTACCTCATCTCGTCATGGTAAACGCTTGGCTCTTGTGTTTACATTCCCAGTTTTCTCTCCCAAGGACGTTTTATGGAAAGATATGATGGGGTTTTACTGCTCCCTTAAATGATACATAATCATAATTGGAACACTGGAACGTAGTTTTAGTCGGAAGAAAAGATCATAGTTCCTCACGTCAAATCTTTTCCATTTTTCAGGATTTACGTCACTGGTGGGGATGGTGATGTTGGTGGAGGTGGGGTGTTTGGTGGAGATGGTAGTGGTGCTGGTGCTGGTAGAGAAGGTGGATGCGGTAATGTTGGTGGTGGTGGTGGTGGTGGAGGAGATTTGATCTTTCTCCCCCAGTACTACTGGTGACGTCAGAGAACTCCTCACTCGAAAGGAGTCTACATTCCCATGCTACTGGAAGCAGCGTAGTCTTGGACTACAAGAGCCTTCAGAAAGGTCCTGGGGAACACTAGGACTCTCACACAAATATTGGTCCTAGGGTAATCATATATACATATATAAATCCTTCCTTTATCGTTGTAAGTCCATCACCAAATACCTGGACTGAACCAGCGCGCGACAGAATCCATCTGAAACGGCTTGGAATCCAAGTGTTTTCACGGAGGCCGATCCCTCCTTGTGTAACTTGAGAGAAGCTAATGCTTTAATCAATGGCCGGGGACGACGGCTCTCCAGAATACGAGGGATTTGCTCTTAAGTCGCTTCTTCTACTCTTTTTTTTTGCAAGAGGAAAGCCTTAGGCCCCTTCCCCTTCCCCCAGCGTCAGCATCACTTGAGAGGAGCAGTTCCACACCGTAAGTTGAGGCCACTGCGAGGAAGGTCTTGCGGAAGGGGGGGGGGGGGGGGGGGCGTTCCAGCGAGCTGAATCTCCTCAATTAACCGGTTCATATCATGAATTAGTCATTTGACACCAAATACTTAAATACCATATAAAACATCATCAATACACAGATCTTCATTAAAATTTGAGGAAGTTCAAAATCTGAGCAAAAAAAAAAAAAAAAATGTAAGGCCTTGGATTTTTCTTGATTTTTATGAAAAAATAGATTTTCTTAAAATTTTCAGCATAGTTACTTTTATGTATGCTGAATACAAATCTGTGGTCAAAATCTGAAAATTAGTATAATTACTCGAGTAATTAGCATTTGAATTTTATAATAATCAATCCAGGTGCTAATTAAACGGTTAAATTTATGAATTACAGTCTTTTGACTCCAAATACATAAATACCATATAAAATATCATCTATACACAAATTTTTATTAAAATCTAAAAAAGCTGAAAATCTGAACAAAAAAATGCAAGGCTATATTGGATTTTTCTTGATTTTTTTGAAAAAATAGATTTTCTTGATTTTTTTAGAATATATACCTTTATGTATGCTGAATACGAATCTGTGGTCAAAATCTAATAATTCTTATAATTACTCGAGTAATTACCATTTGAATTTTATCATAATTAGTCAGGTGATAATCAACCGGTTCATATCAAGAATTACAGTCATTTGACACCAAATACTTAAATACCAAATAAAATAACACCAATACACAGATTTTCATTAAAATCTGAGGAAGTTGAAAATCTGAGCAAAAAAATTGTAAGGCTATATATAGCCTTGGATTTTTCTTGATTATTTTGAAAAAATAGATTTTCTTGAAATTTTCAGCATAGTTACTTTTAAGTATAAATAATGCGAATCTGTGGTCAAAATCTTAAAATTCGTATAATTACTCGAGTAACTACCATTTCAATTTTACACTAATTAGTCCAGATGCTAATTCAACAGTTAATATTACGAATTACAGTCTTTTGACTCCAAATATTTACATACCATACAAAATAACATTTATACACAGATTTTCATTAAAACCTGAGGAAGTTGAAAATCTGAGCAAAAAAAAATGTTAGCCTTGGAGTTTTCTTGATTATTTTGAAAAAATAGATTTTCTTGAAATTTTAACCATAGTTACTTTTAAGTATGCTGAATGCGAATCTGTGGTCAAAATCTAAAAATTCGAATAATTACTCGAGTAATTAGAATTTCAATTTTATCATAATTAGTCCAGGTGCTAATTAAACGGTTAAATTTATGAAGTACAGTCTTTTGACCACAAATGCTTAAATACCATATAAAATAACATCTATACAGAGATTTTCATTAAAATCTGAGGAAGTTGAAAATCTGAGCAAAAAAAAATGTAAGGCTATATATAGCCTTGGCTTTTTCTTGATTTTTTTGAAAAACAGATATTCTTCCAATTTTCAGCATAATTACTTTAATGTATGCTGAATATGGATCTGTGGTTGAAATAAAAAAATTCGAATAATTACTCGAGAAATTAGGATTTCAATTTTATCATAATTAGTTCAGGCGCTAATTAAACGGATAAATTTATGAATTACAGTCTTTTGACTCCATATGCTTAAATACCATATAAAATAACATCTATACACATATTTTCATTAAAATCTGAGGAAGTTCAAAATCTGAGCAAAAAAAAATGTAAGGCTATAGCCTTGCATTTTTCTTGATCTTTTTGAAAACATAGATTTTCTTGAAATTTTCAGCATAGTTACTTTTATGTATGATGAATATCAATCTGTGGTCAAAATCTAAAATTTCGAGTAATTACTAGAGTAATTAGCATTTCAATTTTATCATAATTAGTCCAGGTGCTAATTAAACGGTTAAATTTTTTGAATTACAGTCTTTTGACTCCAAATACTTAAATACCATAAAAAAAAACATCTATACACAGATTTTCATTAAAATCTGAGGAAGTTGAAAATCTGAGCAAAAAAAATGTAAGGCTATAGCCTAGGATTTTTCTTGATTTTTTTGAAAAAATAGATTTTCATCCAATTTTCAGCATAGTCACTTTTATGTATCCTGATTATGAATCTGTGGTCAAAATCCAGAAATTCGAATAATTACTGGTGTAATTAGCATTTCAATTTTATCATGATTAGTCCAGGTGCTAATTAAACGGTTAAATTTTCTGAATTACAGTCTTTTGACTCCAAATACTTAAATACCATATAAAATAACATCTATACACAGATTTTCATTAAAATCTGAGGAAGTTGAAAATCTGAGCAAAAAAAATGTAAGGCCTTGGATTTTTCTTGATTTTTTGATATAATAGATTTTTTTGAAATTTTCAACATAGTTACTTTTATGTATGCTGAATATGAATCTGTGGTCAAAATCTAAAAATTCGAATAATTACTCGAGTAATTAGTATTTCAATTTTATCATAATTAGTCCAGGTGCTAATTAAAACGGTTAAATATATGAATTAAAGTCTTTTGTCTCCAAATTCTGAAATCCCAAATAAAATAACATCTATACACAGATTTTTATTAAAATCTGAGGAAGTTCAAAATCTGAGCAAAAAAAATGTAAGGCTATAGCCTAGGATTTTTCTTGATTATTTTAAAAAAATAGATTTTCTTTCAATTTTCAGCATAGTTACTTTTATGTATGCTGAATATGAATCTGTGGTCAAAATCTAAAAATTCGAATAATTACTCGAGTAATTAGAATTTCAATTTTATCATAATTAGTCCAGGTGCTAATTAAACTGTTAAATTTATGAATTACAGTCTTTTAACCGCAAATGCTTAAATACCATATAAAATAACATCTATACACAGATTTTCATTAAAATCTGAGGAAGGTGAAAATCTGAGCAAAAAAAATGTAAGGCTATAGCCTGGGATTTTTCTTGATCTTTTTGAAAACATAGATTTTCTTGAAATTTTCAGCATAGTTACTTTTATGTATGCTGAATATGAATTTGTGGTCAAAATCTAAAATTTCGAATAATTACTAGAGTATTTAGGATTTCAATTTTATCATAATTAGTCCATGTGCTAATTAAACGGTTAAATTTTTTGAATTACAGTCTTTTCACTCGAAATACTTAAATACCATATAAAATAACATCTATACACAGATTTTCATTGAAATCTCAGGAAATTGAAAATCTGAGCAAAAAAAAATGTAAGGCTATAGCCTTGGATTTTTTTTATTTTTTTGAAAAAATAGATTTTCTTCAAATTTTCAGGATAGGCACATTTATGTATCCTGATTATGAATCTGTGGTCAAAATCTAGATATTCGAATAAGTACTGGTGTAATTAGCATTTCAATTTTATCATGATTAGTCCAGGTGCTAATTAAACGGTTAAATTTTTTGAATTACAGTCTTTTGACTCCAAATACTTAAATACCATATAAGATTACATTTATACACAGATTTTCATTAAAATCTGAGGAAGTTGAAAATCTGAGAAAAAAAAAAAAAATGTAAGGCTATAGCCTTGAATTATTTTTGATTTTTTTGAAATTATATATTTTCTTGAAATTTTCAGCATAGTTACTATTATGTATCCTGATTATGAATCTGTGGTCAAAATCTACAAATTCGAATAATTACTCGAGTAATTAGCATTTCAATTTTATCATAATTAGTCCAGGTGCTAATTAAACGGTGAAATTTTTCTGAATTACAGTCTTTTGACTCCAAATACTTAAATACCATATAAAATAACATCTATACACAGATTTTCATTAAAATCTGAGGAAGTTGAAAATCTAAGCAAAAAAAATGTAAGGCTATAGCCTTGGATTTTTGTTCATTTTTTGATATAATAGATTTTCTTGAAATTTTCAGCATAGTTACTTTTATGTATGCTGAATATGAATCTGTGGTCAAAATCTAAAAATTCGAATAATTACTCGAGTAATTAGTATTTCAATTTTATAATTAGTCCAGGTGCTAATTAAAACGGTTAAATATATGAATTAAAGTCTTTTGTCTCCAAATTCTGAAATCCCATATAAAATAACATCTATACACAGATTTTTATTAAAATCTGAGGAAGTTGACAATCTGAGCAAAATTGATTTGAAAAAATAGATTTTCTTCCAATTTTCAGCATAGTTACTTTTATGTATGCTGAATATGAATCTGTGGTCAAAACCTAAAAATTCGAATAATTACTCGAGTAATTAGCATTTCAATTTTATCATAATTAGTTCAGGTGCTAATGAAACGGTTAAATTTATGAATTACAGTCTTTTAACCACAAATGCTTAAATACCATATAAAATAACATCTATACACAGATTTTCATTAAAATCTGAGGAAGTTGAAAATCTGAGCAAAAAAAATGTAAGGCTATAGCCTTGGATTTTTCTTGATTTTTTTGAAAACATAGATTTTCTTGAAATTTTCAGCATAGTTACTTTTATGTATGGTGAATATGAATCTGTGGTCAAAATCTAAAATTTCGAATAATTACTAGAGTATTTAGGATTTCAATTTTATCATAATTAGTCCATGTGCTAATTAAACGGTTAAATTTTTTGAATTACAGTCTTTTCACTCCAAATACTTAAATACCATATAAAATAACATCTATACACAGATTTAAATTAAAATCTGAGGAAGTTGAAAATCTGAGCTAAAAAAAATGTAAGGCTATAGCCTTGGATTTTTTTGATTTTTTTGAAAATATAGATTTTCCTCAAATTTTCAGCATAGTCACTTTTATGTATCGTGATTATGAATCTGTGGTCAAAATCTAGAAATTCGAATAATTAATCGAGTAATTAGCATTTCAATTTTATCATTAGTCCAGGTGCTAGTTAAACGGATAAATTTTTTGAATTACAGTCTTTTGACTCCAAAAACTTAAATACCATATAAGATAACATCTATACACAGATTTTTATTAAAATCTGAGGAAGTTGAAAATCTGAGCAAAAAAAAAAAAAAAAAAAATGTAAGGCTATAGCGTTGAATTTATCTTGATTTTTTTTAAAATATAGATTTTCTTGAAATTTTCGGCATAGTTACTTTTATGTATCCTGATTATGAATCTGTGGTGAAAATCTAAAAATTCGAATAATTACTCGAGTAATTAGCATTTCAATTTTATCATAATTAGTCCAGGTGCTAATTAAACGGTTAAATTTATGAATTACAGTCTTTTAACCACAAATGCTTAAATACCATATAAAATAACATCTATACACAGATTTTCATTAAAATCTGAGGAAGGTGAAAATCTGAGCAAAAAAAATGTAAGGCTATAGCCTGGAATTTTTCTTGATTTTTTTGAAAACATAGATTTTCTTGAAATTTTCAGCATAGTTACTATTATGTATGCTGAATATGAATATGTGGTCAAAATGGAAAATTTCGAAAAATTACTAGAGTAATTAGAATTTCAATTTTATCATAATTAGTCCATGTGCTAATTAAACGGTTAAATTTTTTGAATTACAGTCTTTTCACTCCAAATACTTAAATACCCTATAAAATAACATCTATACACAGATGTTCATTAAAATCTGAGGAATTTGAAAATCTGAGCAAAAAAAAATGTAAGGCTATAGCCTTGGATTTTTCTTGATTTTTTTGAAAAAATACATTTTAATCTAATTTTCAGCATAGTTACTTTTATGTATGATGATTATGAATCTGTGGTCAAAATCTACAAATTCGAATAATGACTCGAGTAATTAGCATTTCAATTTTATCATAATTAGTCCAGGTACTAATTAAACGGTTAAATTTTTTTAATTACAATCTTTTCACTCCAAATACTTAAATACCATATAAAATAACATCTATACAGAGATTTTCATTAAAATCTGAGGAAGTTGAAAATCTGAGCAAAAAAAACTTTAAGGCTATAGCCTTGGATTTTTCTTGATTTTTTTGAAAAAATAGATTTTCATCCAATTTTCAGCATAGTTACTTTTATGTATGCTGATTATGAATCTGTGGTCAAAATCTAAAAATTCGAATAATTACTCGAGTAATTAGCATTTCAATTTTATCATAATTAGTCCAGGTGCTAATTAAACGGTGAAATTTTTTGAATTACAATCTTTTCACTCTAAATACTTAAATACCATATAAAATAACATCTATACAGAGATTTTCATTAAAATCTGAGGAAGTTGAAAATCTGAGCAAAAAAAAATGTAAGGCTATATATAGCCTTGGATTTTTTTGATTTTTTTGAAAAAATAGATTTTCTTCAAATTTTCAGCATAGTCACTTTTATGTATCCTGATTATGAATCTGTGGTCAAAATCCAGAAATTCGAATAATTACTGGTGTAATTAGCATTTCAATTTTATAATGATTAGTCCAAGTGCTAATTAAACGGTTAAATTTTTGAATTACAGTCTTTTGACTCCAAATACTTAAATACCATATAAAATAACATCTATACACAGATTTTCATTAAAATCTGAGGAAGTTGAAAATCTGAGCAAAAAAAAATGTAAGGCTATAGCCTTAGATTTTTCTTAATTTTTTTTGAAAAAGATTTTCTTGAAATTTTCAGCATAGTTACTTTTATGTATGCTGAATATGAATCTGTAGTCAAAATCTAAAAATTCGAATAATTACTAGAGTAATTAGCATTTGAATTTTATAATTAGTCCAGGTGCTAATTAAACGATTAAATTTTTTGAATCACAGTTTTTTGACTCCAAATACTTAAATACCATATGAAATAACATCTATAAACAGATTTTCATAAAATTGGATTTTTCTTGATTTTTTTTGAAAAAATATTTTCTTGAAATTTTCAGCATAGTTACTTTTATGTATGCTGAATATGAATCTGTGGTCAAAATGTAAAATTTCGAATAATTCCTCGAGTAATTAGCATTTCAATCTTATAATTAGTCCAGGTGCTAATTAAACGGTTAAATTTATGAATTAAAGTCTTTTGACACCAAATACTTAAATACGATATAAAATAACATCTATACACAGATTTTCATTAAAATCTGAGGAAGTTGAAAATCTGAGCAAAAAAAATGCCAGGCTACAGCCTTTTTTTTTCATTTGATTCATCGTTTCATCACACAGCGTTCGCTGATTTTCCGCTCCAACGATGCAGCGCACCACAAACATGCGACCAAGGGCCTCATCCGCCCACTGTCCAACATCCACTCTCTCTCTCTCTCTCTCTCTCTCTCTCTCTCTCTCTCTCTCTCTCTCTCTCTCTCTCTCTCCATGTCTAATGCGACGAAACCAGACCACACCATCCACAGACAAGGCCACACTCACAGACCACTCAGTGATCCCCCCTCCCCCGCCTCACATGCCCGTGTTCAGCGCCCGCCACTCTGACAGCCCATTTCCAATCCCTTAACGTGCCTTGTCTTCGCTGCTGCTCCTCACTACGGCGCGAACTGCCCTGGGTGTTCCCCAGGGTTCACCATTCACTGGCGCCTGCACTCAACCACGCCACGCCTACGTGTTCCGCATCCACAGGGCCACCACGCCCGCACCACCACGCACGCCCACACAGGCATCCCCCCTTCCCCCTCGCAAACCACACTGCCCTGCGCAATCTAAAGCCGACGCCCACGAGGAGGCAGAGCACAGCACTGCACACACGAAAACAATCGCTACCATCCACTTTCCCGAGGAAAAACAAAATACGAGCGAGTGACTTGGGGAATTAGGCTGATGCTAATTCGGGAATCAACCAGGTTCCCCAAGACACACTGATGAACGGCCTCGCTCGACCAGGGGGAAAAGTGGGAGGACCCATGGACTACGATAATGGCCGACTGATTGTCAATTAAACGACCATTAACTCTAATGATGCGAGCGAACATCAGACGGAGATAAGACCATAATCCACTGCCATCCCCTCAAAAACAAGAACAAGAAAACGAAAGAAAAATTGCATTCGCACAAGTCTGACCGCATGTCTCTCGTATTTTCACCATCTCTCTCTCTCTCTCTCTCTCTCTCTCTCTCTCTCTCTCTCTCTCTCTCTCTCTCTGCTCATCTGTCAACCACAGATCTCAGTGCTGAGAAAAAAAAAAAGAAAAAAAAGAAAGAAATAAGTCTGCTTCCAGCGAACGTCCACACTTCCCTCCTGCTGATGAGACTTGATGAGGTGTTGATCACATCGTCATCATGATCATAACACAGACGCCGGAGGCCTGGTAGCCAAAGCGCCGCCATCTTGGCACTGGATGGGACGTCACCATCACAACTCTCTGACGTCATCAGCAGACGTCATCGTCTGTATGCACGTATGTCTGTTGCCGTCTGTATGTACGTCTGTTTCTCAGCTCCTAGGACCCCGTCCCTCCAGTCAGCAACAAACAGGGATATCCAGCTTCATCTCTAGCCTCCTGGACCTGAATCAGGACCTGGACTAAGACCTGAACCTGGATCAGAACCTGGACCTGGACCTGGACCTGGGCATCACTAACAGAGCATCAGGCTCAGATTGGTTGGGCGTTAATAGGCTGACCCTTGTAAGTAGTGGGGTTTAACCACTTAAGTGGTGTAACTTACCCACGTGTGTAGTGGGATTCAACCACGTAAGTGGTGCAATTTACCCATGTAAGTAGGTAGTTTAACTTAACCACGTAAGTAGGTGGTGTCACCTAACCCTGTCACCAAGTGGGAGGTGAGAGCAGGTGGGAGAGACACACTAGTGTTGCCAGACCAGCAGACGAGACAAGGTGGCGTGGAGGAAGGGTACGATGGCAAGGGGAGGAGCAGCACCTTGAAGGATGGGTCTTGCTAAGTAAAGTGTGGCGAGTATTGGAACAATACGTCGCATACGTCAGGAGTTTCCCGCGGGCGAGGGCGGACGTGACTCTCATAAATGACGAGCAGTTCCAAGATTCGCAGACAGAGATGAGCACGGAAAACACTTACACACACACACACACACACACACACACACACACACACACACACACACACACACACTCACACACGTTATTGGTATTCTAACACATACTGCTGAGCGAAGATGCTTCACTAGGAAGCACGCTGCTGGGGGAGGAGAGGCGTTGCCCACGACATACATCTAGTGCTTGAAGTCTCCAGGATTTGATGATCGTAACGTTGGCCAGGTTCCGTGGCCAGAGCGCAAGGGTTACGAGGTTAGAAATGAGAGGATGTGACCTTCAGACGGGCTCAACTGAAGGTTATGGACAGAGAGTGAGGAATATCAGTGTCATTCCTGTAGTTATAATCGCTGGTGGACAGGAGGAGGTCAATATCATACACCAGAAAGAAATCAAGTACAAGCCCAGGGTCCTGGGGCACTCCACTATCAATAAGATCAAAGAAATTAAGTACAAGTCCAGGGTACTGGGGCACTCCACTATCAATAAGATCAACCCACATTATACGGACTCCTGCTGTCCAACAGACAAGGGGGTCGTCACCCAAGAGAGGCGGTAGCCAGCCTCATTCTTCCAGGAACGTTTTCTTCGCCTCACGAGAGCAATACCCTTGAGACTTCAAAGAGGTGAGCACTTCACATCTTCCTCCATCCTTGCCGACAGACATCGATAACTTTCTTATACCCGGGATCTAAGCGAATGCGTCATGTAAGTCGAGGGCAACACTGACCTTGAGCTGGAATATGGTTTCCCCGTTCGAACCCCTATCACCAGCCTCGAGTCTGAAACCCTGGATCTTGAGCATGACGTCACCCCGACCTTTTGCTGTCTGATATCAAGCCTTAAAAGAAAACGTGACTTTCAGAAAACCGTCCATCAGGAACTTCATCATGTTAATCTGAAGTGTGGCAGCGCACCTGGCCTCTGGCTGCCACAGGTAAGCTGAAGACTCTCCCACTTTGATCTTTAATTACTCACCTTCTCCGCCGTCTTCACCTTCCACAAGGATAAGACTTGATGATGAACCTTAACACGACATCCAACTTTAATGACAACTGATGAAACGGGCAGGTTCCTCCTTTTGAACTTCCGCCTCGCTCAACTCTATCTACACGACAAGGACGATTTGCTGTCTAACGACCTACTGCTTGACGACCTGCCGCTGGACGACTTACTGCCTGATGACCTGTTGCCTGACGACCTGCTGGTGGACGACCTGTCGCTAACAAGGCTAGGTTTACAGGCATTTAGGGAAGATGGGGAGAAGAAGCGAGCATCTAAGCGGAGCCAGACAAGCAGCTTTGGACGTGAGGTGACCACCAGTCCTGGACCGGAGGTGACTACTGGTCCTGAACCTAAGGTCTGAGGTTACCAGCATCCCTGGACCAGACGGGACCAGCACCCCTGGACCTAACGGGACCTGCACCCCTGGACCTGACGGGACCATCACCCTTGGACCTGACACAATTCTTTAATCAATGAAACATTTGGAGCGGAACAATTTAATATCACTTCCAAATGTCAAATGTCACCATTATTGCAGGTGAAACGAGCACATCAAATCATTGTTCTTTAAAATAAATTACTGTTTGAATTACTAAAATATCCTTTTTGATCAAGGGGGAATATATGTTGGTATAGTCCAGTGGTGTATAATTGGTGAGTAGTATAAATCTATAAAAATGTATCGCTGGTAAACTCTAAGGCTGTAGAGATTTGGATAACTGGAAGAAACTGTCTAACGTGTACGGAGACATGTAGCTGGCATAAACTGGTCTAAGGCTTGTGAGACATATAAGAACAACAGGAACAAGGAGACAGTTGAAAGAAGAGGTCCCAACAGTTCACCTCTCTAGGTCATGGTAATGATAATCATTACAAGCAACAGGCAGAAAAGATTCTCCTTATCATGACTTAATTAAGGACAATTCACTTATATTACACCTGGCCACTTCACACAACAGTCTCCTGCCTTGTAGTGTACGAGGGAACAAGATCTTCAAACACACGAGTAGTTCGTCCAAGTCGAAAGAGTGAAAATTCAGATTATAATCTAAGTTGGTGACGATGAAGATCTTGAGGTCTGGTGGCAGTGTGTGGAGGTTCCTAGGAGGGAGGTGAAAAACTTAACGCTTTGGTGGTGCACTGTGGGGTTAGAGTGGTAAGGATCTTCAGGTTTAGCGTCTGTGTGAGGAGGATGGAGAGAGGTAAGAACCTTGAAGTTCCGTGGCTCTGTGTGTGTGTGTGTGTGTGTGTGGGGGGGGGGGGGGATAGGGAGGTGTTGTAAAGGGTCTGTGTTTCTGGGATTACTTTCTGATGTTGCTGCTGACAGCATCAAGTATATTGTGGTGGCCAGTACACTCCAGCGAGCAGGAGCGCAAAAGGATTACAAAGGTCACTAACTGAATTTCACCAAACCACAGTGGACAGCTGATTATTACATAAAGTATTACCATGCAATGTTACCGGACTCTACCTGTTCGAGGCTAATCCACCAGTGAAAAGTCACCCATGGCGAAGCTGTATTACTGGGGCATCCAATGCTATGTAACAGCACTATAACCATCCCACCCAACCACTGTATATAACTAACCACAATTCCCCAAGTAGAAATAAAAGGGTCAACCATGCCTCACCTTAATAGCCTCTAATCGCAAATCCCACCAACAACAACAACAAACACAACTGAAAAAAACACGTAAACAATAATAATAATTCAGTCTTAAACTCCAATGCACCAGACATAAACCTATCAGAAACCACAACCCCCACACAAACACGAGTCTCATAAAGATTAGAGGGACTCGTAGGACAGAAAATAAGTAAAGAAGTCCTCTAATAACACGAAAATACTGGTGAATAAACTAGAATTATGGTAAACATAATTTCTATCATAGTAATCATCCAATTACCGAAGTATAATGAAATTACTCAATAACCTAGTCATGGCTGGAGCAGATGATACACTGAAAAGCCTATCCTGTAATAATCTTCGAAAAATAATTGCTTTAACCATATCATCAACGAAAGAACCATTCAATTAACCCCAAATAATAGATGCCCATATAAAAAAAATCAAAGTAAAGGAAATCCAAACATAATAACAAGTACAGCAACATGTTAACAGAAAACACATGCAAATGCCTCGAACAATATATAAAAAAAAATGAAATCATAAATCACAATCATAATATAATATAGAACAAAGTACATATCAAACATGAAAGAGAGATCATACATAGCAGAAAACTCATGAAAATATTTACAGTTTAAGTTTGCAGCGAAACTGGCTTTGGGATATGGCAATATGTTTTATGTGCATTATATATTCCGTTTGGATTACATAAACATCCTCGGAGCATGAGTTCGAGCATTAAATAAGATAACGGTTATGCATATCAAATATGTGGGGTTAATTCATGTAAAAGGATAAAATACACGTAAAATATCATTGATAATGAAGATTGAAATATCAACAAAATTTTTGTCTCATGCTGAGGATCGCGCTGTATCGTCGGTTTGTTTTTATCATGTACCACTTTGGTGTCGTATTTTCATGAGCGTGGCTGGTAATTTCGATCATAATATTGAAATTTGAAACCTTTATTACTAAAGAGGTCAGACAATAATTTCAATGATTCTATTCATTGCACACATGTTTACTACCTAATTTAATAATTCCCACATCACCCGAATATGCAGCTGCAAACTTAACATGAATCATGTATTTTGTCATCACAAGGAATTACAGGAAGCACACACGGCATATACTGCCATATCCCAAAGCTTTTACAAATGCAGAGCCAAACTGATTACCATTATATATGTATATGGTTCCTAGTAAGTTTGCATAGATTCTGTTGGTATTTTACAGGTGTGTTACCTACTCTTACATTGATTAACCCCACATCTACCCTGATGTACATCTCCTTTATCGACCTAATCTACTAGCATAGTTCAGCACAACATAACCCAAAAAATTTTCTGCAACTATTACTGTAATTCCTAAACTGTACACAACCAATACAAAAGACTATGCAAATTTAAATAGCTATCCTGGAAGTAAAAAGAACTTGTAGAAACCTTACCTAACTTTCCGTGAAGTAAACGGAACCTGTAAAAACCTTACCTAACTTTCCTTGAAGTAAATAGAACCTGTAAAAACCTTACCTAACTTTTTCCTTGAAACAAATAGAACATGTAAAAACCTTACCTAACTTTTTCCTTGAAGTAAACAGAACATGTAAAAACCTTACCTAACACTTTCCTTGAAGTAAATAGAACATGTAAAAACCTTACCTAACTTTTTCCTTGAAGTAAATAGAACCTGTAAAAACCTAACTTTTTTTGAAGAGAACCTGCAAAAACCTTACATGACATTCCTTGAAGTAAGCAGAACCTATAAAAACTTTACGTAACTTTCCTTAGCAAAGTTAATAACACGCATTTTCCTTATCATGTAAGAGGAACATGTGATGACTTGTACAGCTTAACGTGAAGGGTTGTTGCTCAAGTGTTGTTACTACTACAAACAACATGAGACCAATATTGCATGACAGGAGGATGTAAATGCGTTTTCTGAGAAATTTTGACTAAATTATCGATAGATAACGTAATCAGGAGCTCATAAACTGTAGTTAGGCTAGGTTTTCATACGTTACATTTACTTAAAACTGTTCACACTTACCTTAATTTCCTTAATGACTTCTAAAACTTCATGGGATGGGGAAAAAGATATCTAGATCGTGCTATTCAGTCTAAATCACTTGTACTAAATATAAGGAGTCTTTTGATATGCATTTCAACAGGTTTCAATGTCTATTTCTATGGCGTCCTTAAACTTGAACTTCAGAAACTTCTGGAAGACTCGTGGAATTTAGCACGCAAAATCGTTTCACATTTGAGATATCTCTAAAATTTCACTTTTTTCCTCACTTACTTTACACTGTAGTTTAAGGATTTCATATCAGTCAGAAAGGATCACGAAAAGTTTTTGATATATGGACATAAAACACATCCAGCTACGGCTTCGCGACGAGGCCAGTCCTTCGTGAAATAAATCAAATATTTTCCTTTAATAACTTATATCATCGTCACTTACTGTAACAAATAACTCTTTCCCTTCCAGATTCTTTCAGGAATCGGTGGAATTTCTTATATTTATGAGTAATGTTCACCTTTTTCAGACAACACAGCACAGCACTAACTATTATGTAGACACATGGGTTCCCTGCCATCATAGCAGACGACCATACAGGTGGATTTCTTCTTTGATTTCAGAACTAAAATAAATATTACTTTCACGCTTGATTGGCATCACACAAATCTGGGGGGAAATAGGTTTCTTAAATAGATCTTATTCCCTACTTACAGTTTTAGAAATATCAAAATTAATTTCAAAAGAATTTTTACTGGAAGAACCAATTTCTTAACGCAAGCGCGCCGCTTCGAGCCATACTGAACGCACCTGTGCTTCGAGGGTGTTCTTTACAGTGCGAAAGATGGCTTATTTGTTCCCTGGATGAGGTTTTAAGTGTTGTGTTTTATCGCCAGTCTTGATCAATCGTGATCAGTGTTGTAAATACTATCAGCGTGCAGTCTTGCGAATATAAATGTGAATAAGTGGAGCATGTTTTTGTCGTGACGGACGCGCCACCATGAAGACCGCCATGGACACGAGGTAAATAACATTTACATTTTTATTTTTCAACTTTGTGGGGGTTTCAGAGGCAAAACCTTGTTCCCCACAGTATGTTAGAATTTGGTATAGTTGTTTGACTTGCTTTACTTACCCCTTCATTACCTATTTCCCCTCCACCCCCTCTCCCCATATTTCATAGCCCTCCCCACTTTTGTTCCCTCTCTTTTTATTTATATGTTGGTGAATCTATTTACTCTGTGAAATAAAAGCTACAAAAACTAAATTCGTTTTCCCAGGATGCACACACTCCCGCTAGACTCAATTTTCACGTGAAAACTTGAAAAATATCTAAGCATCAGAATACTGTATTGGTGCTAATTTCGATGATCGCAACAACATTGTCTCCTTACATACGTTTACTAACCCATTATGTGTTGCAAGGAGACAGTTATTTAACATAGTTTTATAGATACCTGGACACATGAAAATACGTTAAACCGAAAATTTCATTTTTTCCACCGAAGTCTTTCGACGTCTTTTCCATCAAAATAGATTATCTTCCATCATGAACATATTGCAGTCACCAGATACTTTATTCCCTGCCGCAAGGTTCTCTCTCTCTCTCTCTCTCTCTCTCTCTCTCTCTCTCTCTCTCTCTCTCTCTCTCTCTCCCACCGCCCGACATATATCAAGACTAACAACCGTAATTACCGTCATAAACTGCTATCATCATCACCTGCCACTTGCCGCATGAGGATCTTGGCTCTCACCGTCACGCGAATGATCCACCCATTGTTTCAAGCAAATGATGAAGGCCGTGAGCCACAGGGGAACCTGAGGGCTGTCTACTAGGGGTTCATACGGCCTATATCTCCGCGGATCAGTGGGTTGTTCTGTGCCTTTTTGGTTCCCCCGACACTTTCTGCAGACCTTGTGGTAAATGTTGGTAATCTTTAAAGATGGCCGCTTCAGCAGGTGAGTGTGTTAGTGGGCATTGTCAGAGTCGATCTACCTTCAGGAGCCTACAACACGCCAGTTGTCTGGGTACCTTATCCTGAGCAAGAATATGAAACGATTCGGTAGGTTACGATGGCGTGACCAATGACCTCTGACCCCTGGCTCAGATTGAGGATGGTACAACACGTAACCACCAGGGTAGGCTTATCTTAGCAGCCCCTTGAGCATGACGGCATGACCTTGACTTGATTTTTCAAACTGAATTATCATCAAATGCGTTAAATTTGAAAGTTTGGTTGGAAGTATTCCAGTAAATTACTACTACAACATATAAGCTACTCTAACCTAACTTAACGTTCACTTACCTCAGTAATTCATTGGATAATGACACGCACGTTCAGAACGACAAAATCGTCTACCATGACTAACCGGATCCAAATAATTTGATGGTCTTACCTTACTGGGTCAGTAGTGACACACGAACGTGCGTGCTCACAAAAATCTTTCCCTTACGCACGTTCAGAGCAAAGCGGCAGCGTCTATTGACATATTTTTCCCCCTCTAGATTTTTTCACATCTTTCTATCACTAACCACAGATCGAACACTTAGTTGGCTTATTTGTTTCAAGTAATATGAGCTCTAAAGTCTGTTAGAGTCCATAACACGCAACTGTAATTCGAAAAGATTGCTCGTACACCTACATACTGAAACATGGCGGCTGGTAATGGGATGAGCACAAAACAAGGAAGATAAGGAAACCTGTGGTAAATAACGCGAATGAAACATTCGGTGGCTGGTGAAAAACTAAGCCAATAAGTTATTATTATCGTTGTTACCTTATTTTTACAAGTGACATTACGAAAAGTGCAGGTGATATGTGTTCACTTCAGAGTATCTCATTTTCACAGGCAAGGCTTTCCAGTCCGTCATATACCAACTCAGGTGTAGGTGTACCTTGGTTAAGACATTACTAAGTAAAATAATGTTGTTGACGATGGTATTTGTGAGCTTGTTTAATGTGGAGCCTTGTGGTTGTAGTAGTGAGGCTTTGAGAACTCGTGTATATATATATACATCTCTCATTGGCTGTGTTGACGTCATTAGATTTCACGTCAGTCGTAAATCTTTTGAAACAACAACGTTAACGAGTTATTACGGTGATGACTGTAAAAATAATAAATACTGAGGCATGATTATGACAATGATCATGCTAACAATATTGCATAATTACAGATAAGCATGTACAGAGAAAGTAGGTTATGACTGTGAGAGCTGCTGAGCTCTAGCCGAGTTTAGGAAAAGGTTTATAATGGCGGTGAGGGTTAGCCGTGTTAATGAAGTTGTTTATATTCATAAAATGAGAGATATTGGGTAGATGGGTGTATAATGAGCTATAGATGTGATTTGCTTACATTTGTAACTTGAAAGTTGTTTTGCTTTGCATAACGCTACTTTACTCATCATAAAGTTTACAAAAGTATTGTGTAAACTGGCAAAGAGGACCTTAGAGGGAGATTCGAATTGATATTGTGAACCATGTGGAGTTCCCTTAATGTATGCCATTAAGTTTACTTCTCGTGTAGTTCATATATTGTGTTTAGTGCGGATGTCATAGATGTCATTAAACTCATCATCATTTATAAAGTAACTCCTAAGAATGTTGGATAACATTTGGGAAGCTTGAATTTGCTTGCTGTATTTAAGCTGAATGAACACACACACACACACACACACACACACACACACACACACACATTAAACCCAGGTCAACGTTGCCAAGATTTATGTAGGCTTGCAATCCACGCGTTGTATTGCTCACATCAAAATTTTAAATGTATTACAGTCACAGAAAACATGCATGTTGGCCTTTTTTTCCGGAAAAAAAAATAGAATTTTGGAAAAACAGTGTTTTCATGGTAAGTCAGTTTAACAATACGTCAGGCAAATGTGATGTAAGATATTTCATACACGACCCATATCTAGATAATAATAATTGAAGGAATTACATAAAAGTCTGGATGTTTCAAGCGCTGCTGGTTAGGCTACGATTTTAAATTTCATAATTCAGTCGCCGGGCAATGTAATAAATTGTTTAAGATAATTGTTATTTGGGTTTAGTCACCGGGCATCTTAGTTATGTTGAATAGATTGTTAAAGAATATTCAAGTCACCCATATACCCCCACATTAGAAAGGAATAAACACTGAAATTTGAATTTCAAACAAAGCTTTATACGTTATTTTGCCCATCCTTGAAAATGTCCTTGTATCACGTAGAAAAGAATAGACATTGAAATTTGAATTTCAAAGAAAGACTTAAACGTTATTTTTGCCCATCCTTGAAAATGTCCTTGTATCAAGTATGCTAATTAACGGGAAATAATAAGGTGTAACCAGACAGGTGTTCTATGTGACGGTTGTTGTCGTTCAGTGGTGAAGCCAGGTAAGGCAAGCTGGGGGTATATTGGAAAGCCACTCAAGTTCCCGTCTATCGCCGCGCCTTCCTTTCACACTCGTTTTCTTTGCCCACCACATAAACCAAAGGTACAAAGCTTCTCTCTCCACATTTAAGCGACCAGATGAATACCCAGAATTTGGATATTTTTTTTCCTTTGCCAATTATTTTTAAGCTCTTTATGTAAATAGCTAAAGTAAGCACCCAGATTTATGGCTCATTTCCTCTTCAGAAAATCATAAAGTTGGATCAAGTTTTGGCGCCAAGTAGTTTTTAGAAATAGTTCGTCAGTGTGACTGTGATTATCTAGCTAGAATAGTCTTGAGATTGGCAGTTCATAAAGGATTATGTATGCAGTGAGAGCGTGTATGGTCGTTAGAAGTATCTGGAACATCAAAGGAGTGTGGTTCAAGTTTTCTTTCAGTGGCTGTTGTAACTTTATGTTGACGGCCTCATTAATGACCCTAGTGGTCGATAGGCTTAGTAGGGAACTCTTGTTAATGGTAGTGTGATGAGCTCTTTGTTGTTTGGATTACGTTTATTGTAAATGTACAAATAAAACACGCGAATGGTCACAGTGTTCCATTTAATGCTCATGTTGGTCATTATAAAGGGGACCATTACGGATGGTAGAGTGCGGCTGGAAAATGGAAGGGGAGAGAGAGAGAGAGAGGACTCTCCCTCCAATCGGCCTCTCTTACAGAGATTCTAATTAGCTGAAACTCACAAAGTCCCTTTGAATTATTCTCACCTGTTGTTGGTGAACGATTCTTTGTTCTGTTACTGGTCGACGTTTCTCCGATGATCTCGTTACACAAACAGCGTTGCATACTAACCAAATTACTTTGCAAAACCTAAATACCATGAGCTATAAAGTCTAGTGTTATTTATATAAAAAAAAACTTAGATACCATGTGTTATGATATAAAGTCTAGTGTTATTTAGTTAAGAAAAACCGAGATACCATGTGTTATGATATAAAGTCTAGTGTTATTTAGTTAAGAAAAACCTAGATACCATTAGGTATAAAGTTTAGTGTTATTTAGATAAAGAAAAATTAAATACCATGAGTTATAAAATCTAGTGTTATTTAGATCGTACACTGAAGTGGAAGGTCTGTTGTTAGCACAGAATGAAGCCTAGCCTCGTGGGTTTCGGTAGACTGCTTTCAATTTTCAGGATCTCAGTAATTTACCAATGGTTGCATTTGACAGTCTAATCTTTTGGATGTTTCACGCTTTTCTGCTCGACAGTCGTTTAATTTTTTCTCTCACGGGGAAGGAGAAAAATCCTTTTCATGTCATTAAACTCGGTTCATCTCAGACTTTCAAACTGAGCCACGTGCATGGTGGCAGTGTATATACGGTTTTAGGATTAACTTTAACAGCTGGAGAAGATTATAAACATATCGGTTAGTGGATGTAACTGAAGTTTGACAGTCATAACGACTCCAGCAGTTGATAGACCTAAACTGACCTTATCTTTTGTGTCGTTTTTGCTTCTTTCTGGATGGTTGGTTGGCTGTTAGGCTTACTGGCCCTCCGGGTCATTAAGCTCATAAACTTTAGTAATAACCACCACTATATGAAGAAGAAAATAAAAATCTTCAGGTAGTAAAGAGTATTCGTAAACCATACTTGTTTGCTGTATATAAGGTCCTCCTCCCTTTTTCCTTATACCTCCTACCATTCAATTCTTATTTCTATGCAATACAGGTCTTCAGATAATTCCTCAAACTTCACCTTTATATTTTTAAGAGTTTTAGTCTGTCAGAGCAACAACTGTCGATAAGAGGCTATTCTGCACGTCAGATTTGGGGAAAGTTTTATAGTAAATCTGTGGTTCTGTGGTTCTAGAAGCTTCTCTTCCACATTCCCGTAACTGCACTCAGCCAACCTATGTTGCCCATCACTGTGTCGCTTTTACTTACTACAGAAAGCACTTCCATTTCGCCACTCGTGCGACTAGCTATCATAATGTAAGATTGATTCCACCTTACTCCCATCGGAACTACCTCTCTTTCTCTCTCCGTTACACCTCGTGGAACAGTGTATCTTTCTTTTTATTCATATTTTCACCCCCACAACTCCCTTGATAGCTAATAAAGCTTCACCAGTAAAACAATTTCTGGGTGCTGGAACCCTTTCCTCGCCAAGCAGTTGAGAAATTCGCCTGAGGTTGTAAGATGCGCTGGGGTGTGGAGGTCCTGGCGCGCTTAGCCTTATTTTACGAGCTTCAAACTGTCGCCAACCGCCTCACTTGTGTCGTTATTGCCAACCCTAGAGGTTGAATTATTTTCTTAAAGTCGTTACTGTCTCCATCTACATAAGTCTCTCTTCCCTTCGTTTCCCCCCCTGGCTATATTTTCTCCACCAACCAGTCTTAGTTTGTTACCTGAAATCGTTTCACGTTAAATTTGAAGTTACGCTTTTATGTGATTTGCATCACTGCAACTTTACATAATGAAATATGTGGTAATACGTAAAAGCTTTCATCGTACGTTAACATTATTTCTAATGACGTTAGTATATTTCTTATTTCTAGACTATTCGGTTCGTGGCCAAAAGATTTACTGTTGTTACGAAAAAAGTTACTTTACGCTTCCAGAAGTTTCAGTTTTAATACATGATGTTTTCCATGTTGGACTTCAGAAGTGATGCGCTTTGAGAATAAAGATGATAATAATGATAATGATAACATTAATGACATCCCGCACAATCAGGCAGCTTTTCCGTGAGATCAGATATGATTTCCTTTGACCACTGAACCAAATACCTCCTCCCTTCTCTTTTCCAAACTCCTCCTCACGACTTCCTCATCTCCTTTTATGATTCTATGATTCCACCACTTACCACAAGAAACATACCTGGTATTGCCGTGAAATTGGGTCTCATCTTGAAAGCCCCACCATTGCACAAAATTAGCAAAGTCTGCTTCTGAGAAACTGAGAATCTTGTTCAAATGAAGATTATCCTCCTGTGAATAGATATTCCTATTATACAGAGTTTAATTCCTTATAATGAGCACTGTTATAGCACTAACCTGCTCAAAAGCAAACCAGATTATCACCATCTCACCACATTCGAAGTCAGAAATGAACTCACTGCCTGAGTTTTTGTGGTCTTAACGTCTGTTTTGTCTTACCTCGGGTTATGCTCCTGCGGGCTGGTTGCTCGTGTGCTTGTCATTAGTTAGATATTGTGATACTCGGTAATTCACTGCGTCACATGGTTACTTTATGGTTACTGTCGGCCAGCTCATGGTAGCGCCTCTGTGTGTGTGTGTGTGTGTTTCATGTTTACATATCGCACTCACCATCCACGACCTGGACCAGTTTTAAAGGGCGTGGTTTCCAGTTAAAAAGATTCGGCGTTTACTCTTTGTATGTTGTGCCCATTATATATATATATATATATATATATATATATATATATATATATATATATATATATATATATATATATATATATATATAATTATGCTAAGGCTGGTCTCTTTGATAATTCTTCTGCGTGACGGGAGCTTTTGAACCACACAATTGTATGAACGCCACAGTGTTTAACGAGCATAGGATCCATACACAGCTGTCCATCAAACATATCAAACATGATTTAATCGCACCTCACAATCTCGCAGTACAAGGCTAGCGATCAAGCCTGGTGAACATGATTGTTATAATTATTATTTGTATATCAGATAGAAACTAAGTGTTATTCCGTTATCATGCACAGATCAGAGTATGTTCCACGTAAAGTGTGAACACTAATTTTTCGCTTTTTATTGGCAGAACCGTCACCACCTCCACCACCACCAGGCAGTGGGAATATTATGTACGGTCTTAGAATTACCCTTAACGCATGAAGAAAGCTGTTTAAGACATTTCGATGTGTGGTTAAGACTTTGACGGTTTTGATAGTAAGTCCCTGGTAGTTGGTTGATAGCCTTAGTGCCCAGGAACCCAAACACAACCATCCAGCCAACCATGAACATTCACCTCCTGGCCGAAGTCACAAAAATTCACTGCAAACGAAGTTTAGTTGCTGTTTACTTGTTATTGTTGTTGTTATTGTTAGAAATATTTCCAGCACTGACTCCTGAGGCTGAGATTGCGTATGTATGAAGATAATTGTGAATTATGACGATTTGTATCAATGAGGTTATTGTTAACCTTTCAGATATGCGATTTTTATGTATCATCATTGCTTCTTCATGAAGCGAGGGGGAAATCTAAGTAAGAGTACTAATGCCGGTGTAAACCTGACACAGCGGTAGTCACCACGTGTCTGTGCTGGATGATGGTTTACTCATGTGCCGGATGATGGGTTTACTCGTGTGCCGGATGATGAGTTTACTCGTGTGCCGGATGATGGGTTTACTGGTGTGCCGGTCAACCTTGATTAACTTGTAGTTCCTGGTGTGGTATATGATCTGGACGCAACTGACGAGTTTGAGTGGTCGGTGACTATAATTAGCAGGACTTTATTATTTACCATTTTTACGGTCGCTTTAATCGTGTGTGTAATCACTAATTCATAATCACCTGCTTTTATACTGTATAGGACGTTGAGAGAGAGAGAGAGAGAGAGAGAGAGAGAGAGAGAGAGAGAGAGAGAGAGAGAGAGAGAGAGAGAGAGAGGGGAGAGTTCTACACTCATGGAGCCGCCAATGTGTGTATGCAATTACTATTTATGTGTTGCGTGGAGAAGACAGTTTTCCACTCGTGTTGCCCAGTCTCTTAGCCATGTATATACACGTCCCATGTTTCCTTCCTCTAATGTGTATACACGTGCGTGTCTTTGCTGACTCAAACTTACCTGAATTGATGGTACATTGATTGACAAAGTCCAGCCTCTGCCATCTTACCATTGCTTCACGACCTTATCTCGCTCCTTCAGGCCATGTTTCTAAACTCAGTTCAGCTCTGAGGGCTCCTGAGTTGATGATACCTCTATACTACTGCAGGAAACAGTCCTATTGCGATAGTTATTCCTGGTTTATTTCCTCGCAAGAGTTACAGACTCTGACCTGGATTTCGCCTGACGCAGATCAGCTCTTGACCTGATCCCCTAACGGTGTTTGTTCACACACACACACACACACACACACACACACACACACACACACACACACACACGAACACGTCATCCTGGTAGTGTGAGGGGCCGGCGTGACACTGCTGATCATGAATGACCTGGTCTGTGGCAGCTGACCACCTCCATCGAGCCAGACCGTCTCACCTGCAGACAGGTGGACACAGAAAAACTTATTGGAAGAGAAATTACTACGTGCGACAGAATCCAAAGAACAGTGGCTCTGAAAATGTTAAAAAAAAAAAGGGTTTTGTATCGTACGTTGGGCTGAGGACCCCATGAGAGTATGTTTTTGAATGAATGATATCCAATACTTCCATCCTCTAGGATGAGAGACGAGAAGAGTTCTAACTCATCAGGGAGAGTTTGCCTGATGTCTGACCTCGAATGGCCTCGTTTGACCTCATAAAGCACAGAGGATGACGACCTTGGAAGACCCACCCCCCTTCCGAGAGACAGGCGCACACACACACACACGGGTCGACCCGACTGCAACGACGGGTTATGAATACCTAATTAGTCCTCGTCGATGAATGGAAGGCAATCAGAGATGATATTAGCAGACGAACCTCTTATCTTTGTCGTACCTCGCTCGTTATCGTGTATCACCCTCCTCGCCCTGATGGTGCCCCGGTGATGGAGACACGGGGGGCGGGGGTCATGACGATGGTGATACTGTGATGGAGACATGAGTGATGGAGGCGTGGCCCTGGTGGTGGTGGTGATGGAAGGACGATGGAGCCAGAGGAGGCTGGAGACGTAAGCCAGATGGAGCCAGAGGAGGCTGGAGACGTAAGCTAGATGGAGCCAGAGGAGGCTGGAGACGTAAGCCAGATGGAGCTACTGCTGCAGTGATGGAGGTAGCATGATGGAGGCTTGGGTGTCCTGCCTGGGGATAATGTTACACCCAAGAGACTCATACATTAGCCTTGACTCGCATGATGCATTTAATACAGTATACTGTTGTAGATCACCACCCCCTGTCCTATATCATCTGAAACGTTGCGTAAGGTAACGATATATAATATATATATATATATATATATATATATATATATATATATATATATATATATGTGTGTGTGTGTGTGTCTGTGTGTCTGTGTGTTATGTGTGTGTTTGTAGACTGGCATTTTATAAAGCCCTTTGCTCGGTTATATTTTCATAAGTTCAGGAAACATTTTTTAAGACACAGTATCAAAGAAAAACCGTGAACTAAGTCTCACTTGTAACGTTATTTATCACTTCATAGTTTACGGTAAACTTTCCTTCCTGAGAAAGTTTACTTTTATAAAACCTACGAGTCAGAAAAACATTTATTTTATTTGCAGGAGGTTCAGAGTTTGCACCGGTTGTCGCCACCCCAGCTGGTGGGCCTCCACCTGAGCAAGGCTGCACCTGAGCAAGGCTCAGGTGGAGGCCAATACCCAACCTTATTCTAGAAGACTTCATGTAAACCCAGCCTTACTCTAGAAGGCTTCATGTAAACCCAGCCTCACTCTAGAAGGTTTCATGTAAACCCAGCTTTACTCTGAAAAGATTCATGTAAACCCAGCTTTACTCTAGAAGGCTTCATGTAAACCCAGCTTTAGAAGACTTCATGTGCACCCAGCTTTAGAAGACTTCATGTGCACCCAGCTTTAGATGACTTCATGTGCACCCAGCTTTAGATGACTTCATGTGCACCCAGCTTTAGAAGGCTTCATGTAAACCCAGCTTTAGAAGACTTCATGTGCACCCAGCTTTAGAAGGCTTCATGTAAACCCAGCTTTAGAAGACTTCATGTGCACCCAGCTTTAGAAGACTTCATGTGCACCCAGCTTTAGATGACTTCATGTGCACCCAGCTTTAGAAGGCTTCATGTAAACCCAGCTTTAGAAGGCTTCATGTAAACCCAGCTTTAGAAGACTTCATGTGCACCCAGCTTTAGAAGGCTTCATGTAAACCCAGCTTTAGAAGACTTCATGTGCACCCAGCTTTAGAAGACTTCATGTAAACCCAGCTTTAGAAGACTTCATGTGCACCCAGCTTTAGAAGGCTTCATGTAAACCCAGCTTTACTCTACAAGGCTTCATGTTAGCTTTGCTCAGGAGGGCTTCGTGTAACCCCCTCCCCTCCTAACAGCAGGTTGTCACTGTCTAGCTCCAGTGACAAAAGCGACCCTCATCTCATTAACGAAGCATAATGTAGCACTCCTGGCTGGCCTCAGAAACACACACACACACACACACACACACACACACACACACACACACACACACACTCACACACACACACACACACTCACACACACACACACACACACACACACACACACACACACACACTCACACACACACACACACACACTCACACACACACACACACACTCACACACACACACACTCACACACACACACACACACACACACACACACACACACACACACTCACACACACTCACACACACACACACACACACACACACACACACACACACACACACACACACACACACACACCTGTTTCTTCTGCTTTTTAATGTTGCAGGTCCCAAACGTACGAGGTCAATCAAAACTCATTCTTTTAATAGTAGCTGAAAAGGCTGAGGGGAAAACATGCCTTTATCAGTGGATGTCTCGGACGAAAAGAAAATGGGGTACAAGGAAAATGAGTAATTGATAAGGTAGAATTCCTCAGAAATCTATATACCTGATTCTTGAAGATAGAAATTGTATAGGAAGTAAAGAGGAAAATAAGGCTACTTTGCCGCCCCGAGGAAAAGGAGGTATTTTAACGGTCAATGCTCGTGTGGCTGGTCTCCACACGCAGAAAATATGGGAAGCAGCAGCAGCCACCATACTCCTGCCACATTTCGGAGCCTTGGTAGCAAGGACGCACGAGGGCTGCTCAAGACACGGGCCACGATTTCTGTAATGCCTGTAGACCAGGTAGCGGTGGCAGCGGTATTAATGCAAACAGAGGGATAGCTGGGGGTGGTGGAGAAGATGTGTCTGATGCCGGGAGAATAAATGATACGAAAGACATTGGTTTCCACTCTGGCTAATTGAGAGGAGATGCGACCCCATGATCTGACTGTTATCAAAGTCAGAAATGGTGATAATAAATGAATTCACACACTATACCAGCAAAAAGCAGTTTAGGATGAGAAATGTTTCGTTTGTAGCCACGTCACAAATAGGTCGAGTAAGTGGCACGTAAAACCCAGGGAATAATTTGAGAGCATATTGCTGGGGGAGTTGAGTTGTGTTAAAGTAAGGGAATTAATTAACCTTCACAAAGAACCAGTAACAAGTGTAATAAGCTATCGACTCCTCCTAATAATTCCTACTCGGGTAAAAAAACCTTTTGATTTATGAGTTCGTGCTCAGTGTGTGTGCGTGTGTACACGTGTGATTGGTGGGGTGTGTTTATGTAATTGATGGGATGTGTGTGTGTGTGTGTGTGTGTGTGTGTGTGTGTGTGTGTGTGTGTGTGTGTGTGTGGTTGGTGTGATGTGTGTGTGTGTGGTTGGTGTGATGTGTGGATGCTGTGATGTGTGTGTGTGGTTGGTGTGATGTGTGTGTGTGTGTGTGTGTGTGTGTGTGTGGTTGGCAGGTTTATGTGTGTGTGGTTGGCAGGTTTATGTGTGTGTGGTTAGAGGTGCGTATTTGGATAGTAAGGCTTATGTTTGATTGCTATTTGTGTGTTAGTGGGAGAGAGTGAGAGAGAGTTTTACACGTGCTGTGTGTGTGTGTGTGTGTGTGTGTGTGTGTGTGTGTGTGTGTGTGTGTGTGTGTGTGTGTGATTCAAGTGTCAACAAGGAGCGTGATCAAATGGACAGTAAATTTACAACACATAAGAGGAATGTCCACATAACCAGTGACATAATGTTCAGTTATATGTACAATTACACACCTCGATCTCCCATTCTCACTTTTCTGGTTAGAAAATGAATAAAAGATGAGTAAATGAATGAATAGTAATAGAAAATGAATAAGTATATGAATATCATGAAATAAGATTCCGTAAGAATTTGCGAGAGATCTGTAGCATCAAACAAATATTTTTCCATGATGAAATGATATAAGAATGTAGATTTGAGGTGGAACTAAACTAAGTCGAAATATTGCATAGCTCTTCCGCATCACCGTTCATTTGATTACACTCATGTCCTTGGCGTTTGCCCCGTTTCCCCTCGCTTTGTTCAGTCACTTTGTTCAGGAGCAGACTCCTTTGTTCCCTTGCGCAATATTGTCATGTTCTGTGATCATTTTCTATCAACATTTAAAGCATCAAAATGTGCTGAAGAATTTGTACACAAGTCTTGCGTTACGTGATTTCTGGTACGAAAATATATATATATATATATATATATATATATATATATATATATATATATATATATATATATATATATATATATATATTCTTTAGAACAGCTTGGGCAGGTAGGTACGACCCTTGAGCAGGTAGGTACGACCCTTGAGCACTACCGTGCGACCCTTGAGTACTACCGTGCGACTCTTGAGCACAATGGCACGACCCTTGAGCATTACAGTACGACCCTTGAGCACGACGATACGACCTTTGAGCATTACCGTACGACCCTCGAGCACTGACGTACGACCCTTGACTGTAATGACCCATGACACGACCAATAATCCCGTGAAAAAAAAGGTCGTACCGAGGTGCTCCAGGGGGGTCCGTTTCTCCAAAGGCGCCCTTGGTAAGGGAGAGTAAGACCAGGAAACAAGGTCTCTGAGGGAAATTACACGAAGGCACGAGAGGGTAACATGACCCAGTATTTGTATGCAAGGGAAAGTGCTTGCTTGGGCCAGCCAGCTGCTTCACACAGGAATATATATATATATATATATATATATATATATATATATATATATATATATATATATATATATATATATATATATATATATCACATTTTTATTCATTTACGTTTTATTGAGGTTTACTAAGCTATAGGTATAAAGCAATTATATTTTTTTGCCCTTTGTAGTTATGATAAAAGCTATGAGCATTTCTTTTTATTTATTTTTTTTTTTTTGAAATCATCAGTCAAAAATTTTCCAATTTGCTCGTGGACGGGACGTTCATTAAATCCCCTTTGCACTACCGTACGTAGATTTGAAAGGTACAAATTTATGGTTCATTCAGTGTGTCGTTATTACACAGGTGAGATATATATATATATATATATATATATATATATATATATATATATATATATATATATATATATATATGTATGTATGTATGTATGTATGTATGTATGTATATATATATAAGGATGAATAACAATCTGGGAAAGATATATACAGAAAATCTTATACTCTATTTGAGTATATGATCTTAGGTCATTTGTAAGATATATTGTTAATTCAATTGGATTTTCTTTCTCATTCTTTTTCATCAGGAATGTGAACCACGCGCCATTTCAGGCCATTCCCACCTCTGTACTTTTCATTACGACGAATTCTTTCGCGTATTTCGTATTTGTTATATAGGACACTGGTCGCTATGGGACCAAAGTTGTTTTCATATCAAGGTTTAGGTATAAGGTCATCGTGGTACCGTGGTATCAGGCCAGCTTGGCTGTATAAGGTATAAGGCAGGTTTGAATCCGCCTCATGCTGTCACCTGATTCTCTGTCGTGTAGTGAAGAAGATTCACACGTCTAGTTTAGTGTTGAATATTTGGGCGTTTGGATCAACCACATTATATTCCATAGCTTATATATAACTTGTTCATTTCGCGTCTCTTCATTCACTAAAGATAAGGCCATCTTTGACCACGGTCGGCTGAGCCTTTAAAATGGAGCCTAAACCACTAGTGCGCCTCGCAATGACCGAGTGACGTCACCCCACGGGGCCCAGCCGTCATAACAAACATGGCCGCCACAGATCGCTCCGATTCAGCGGATATATATATATATATAGCTCTCTACTGCCGCTTATGGCCGAAGTTCTCGCGATATAGAGACAGTGATGCTGGGCTGGGAGGGTGATTCACGTATTCATAAGATTAAAGCTTAAGTAATCTAAGAAAAAAGTAAGATTACGTTGTATACCGACCTACCCATCAATCGTTGATTTGATGAGAATAATATGATGTGGCCGACCATCTCCCCACCCTCACTGGAGCTTCGAGAAATAGGATCAAATTCTCCCTATTCCTTTCAATTCAAACCTTCAAATCATAATCCAGAAATACCCAGCCGTCATGCGTGCACGACACAGAATAACAAAAGCTACTTCCGTAAAGGATTGTGAGGAGGAATAGCTTGGTGGGCCAGTGGAGAGAGAGGTATTTTCTTAAGGTGGATCATCTGGGGGAGAAAGAATTCCTGACGTGGACGAGGGAATGTAATTACCATCACCAGGCGGGGAGGAATCTCCAGGCCACACCTCCCTTCCTCTCTGCATGGGTTAACATCATCATCTCCCTGTGTTCCCCCCCCGAGGCTCGGCTTGGCTTGGCTCATGATCTCCTCCTGTGGTGTAAAGGGCTACTACAAACGAAAGGCATACGTACTTCGTTGTATAGGCTGGTGCTTTGTATAGTGACTTACTGCTGTAACTTCGTTGTATAGACTGGTGCTTTGTATAGTGACTTACTGCTGTATTGACCCTGTAATGTATTCAAGAGTCTAGATTATGACTTGCGTATTACACTGTGAATGGTTTCGTAGCTTTGTTTCGAATGACGTTGCAGCATACCGCAGTATATTAAGTATTCTATTGTGTGTAGTTATTATCATTGTCGGTGGAGTGTTGACAGTGTTCACTGCACTGTGCACTGTGAGGCTGACAGTGAATACATTCAAGTGTGAAGTACTGTTTATTGATTCTTATCCTGTCATGTTTTGTAATCTGGCAGTTCATGTACTCTTTCTCATACACTGGATGACTAGCGTTCATTATTGATAATCTCTGTACTCTGTTAGTTTGTAGAGTGCTGTAGTGTGGTACACTGACGATTGTTAGTGTAAACTGGATACGGATTGTTATCATGTATCCGTAGTGCTGTAGCCGGATACAGCATTGTTTATCCTACTGTAGTCTACAACCTGGTATACTGTGAACTACTCCCTCCGTCTTGCTTGTAAGGTCTTTGGCCTCTGACGCAGGAGCCGAGGTCAACAACAGGTCAGTTGCAGGTCAAAAGGGTCATACACTATGGTATATATATATATATATATATATATATATATATATATATATATATATATATATATATATATATATATATATACACACACATATATACACACACATATACTTTCCTTTCCCCAGCAGGTGTAGTCCATTACCCCAGCTGTTATTTCGAGTCTTGGAAATCTCATCAAAAACTTTTTAGAAAATAAGTTCGGGACATCAGTCTGACCCCCGCCCCGCCCCCGATACTTCGGGGTTCCCCATATTAGCTGTGTCGCGCCCCGCGGAGGCCACCCCCCCAGGCCAGGCCAGCTCCTGCCCTAAAGTACCGGAAGGGGAAGATGTGGATGGAGATTGTCAGGGTCACTTTGCCACCTGGGGGCTCCAGGTAATTAGGTTTAGCGGGTCTTATGGCAGAGGGACGCGCGCACACACACACACACACACACACACACACACACACACACACACACACACACACATACACACACACACACACACACACACAAAGGGAGGCAGATATAGAGAATAGTGGGAGAGAGAGAGAGAGAGAGAGAGAGAGAGAGAGAGAGAGAGAGAGAGAGAGAGAGAGAGAGAGAGAGAGAGAGATCCACAGCGAGTACACGAAAAATACATTATCTCGAATTATTCTTGCCAGGAGGAACAAGACGAATGGTACAATTAACGGCAGTACACCTGGAAATGGAATGAGCGAGCGCTATGTATATATCACCATATATATCACCATCCATCACCATATATCACCGGATCTTAACATGTGTATCAACATTATGGTGAGATATATGCATTGTTATCTCAAGAGTTATATATACATACCACTATGTACTTTGTATATATATATATATATATATATATATATATATATATATATATATATATATATATATATATATATATATATATATTATTTCTGTACATGTTTGTTTGTTTGTCTATTTATCTACCTTTCTGTGTGTGTGTGTGTGTGTGTGTATGTGTGTGCGTGTGTGTTACAACCCTGGTTATTAAGTGTTATAACCCTTCCCGTTATCGACCAGACAAGTTCTCTACATACAGTAACATCGTCTATGGCCTCTCAGTTATCATGATATCATTACCGTAAGAGAAGCTATCCTTAGAACTTCTTCCGTGTTCCTCCTCCAGCAAAAGTAAAGTTTTCCGGCGTTGGCGAAACTGTTAACGAACTTTTTCTTGGCTTAAGACAGGGTAAGTTTTGCTCCTTCGTTTTGGGGACCCAAAGTCGAAAGTTTAGATGGTGAAGCTGACGTAATTAGTCTACCACTGTCCCGTGTGGGGCGCCCCAAGTTGTTCGACCGCCACACTCCCGCCAGGTTGAAGTTGTTGGTCTCGCTTAAGTCATTCAAGGATGAAATTGTTAGTCTACGATTGGCCTTTGGAGGCTCAAAAGTTGTTGACCCTATTGACCAGCGGGGTGGAGGGGTGTTGTCTGAAGGCTAACTCAATGGTATCCAGGCACGCATCACCTCACGTCATCTGTATCAAGATGTGTTGCTGGTACCGCCATCAGATGCCGTATGAGATCAAGTGTCTCAATGTCTCGTGATATTTCATTCTTTACGTCGCGACGGAAAGAAAACTGTGGTGAGGCAGAAGCTCCCCCCCCCCCCCCCCCCCCCCCACACACACACACACACACACACACACCTCACACACACCTCACACCAACGTCCCAACTTCAGCACTGGTGCTGAAGTTGGTGTTTATTTTGTTTTTTTTCTTTTCACTTGCACACCGTAGACCTACCGACAGCAAAGGGGAAGTCGAAAAAGTTGTGATGGGGTAGTAGAGAATGGCCAAGAGATGTGGTCACACGGCTGTAGAACTCTCTCTCTCTCTCTCTCTCTCTCTCTCTCTCTCTCTCTCTCTCTCTCTCTCTCTCTCTCTCTCTCTCTCTCTCTCTCTCTCTCTCTCTCTCTCTCTCTCTCCATCCCGCACTGTATTAATAGTTAACTACGCAAGGAATATAAACCACAGACTATACGTCAGCATCTTGTCTAACACAGATGATGTATGTTGGTGAAAGTTACAGATGTAACAGCTACAAATACACATACAAATATGTACGTATATATTTTTCAATTAACCTATAGGTATTAGGTAATTACACACATATATGTATAAATGAATAAAGATGCTTGTTCATATGTGCATTTGTGTGTGTTACCTCTGTACCAATCAGTGACTTGCTGCAGGAGTATCAGGCTGGTGTAAACTCAGGGTTACATACGACCTAAACTCGTACCTTATGAGGGAAGTTGAAGCCAGACCTAACTGTTATGTGGCCTGCAGGTGGCGTTGAGGTGAGGCTAGGATGGCTAGGACGGGGCTAGGACGAGAATGTCAAAGAAGAAAAAAAACATCGAAGTCACTCTCTCAGACGCTCATAGAACATTGATTCTCTTTTGTATTGTATAGGATATGCGAGAGAGAGAGGGGAGGAGAGAGAGAGAGAGAGAGAGAGAGAGAGAGAGAGAGAGAGAGAGAGAGAGAGAGAGAGAGAGAGAGAGAATCAGACTGGCCAACGCTGAAGAGAATCTTCGGGAAATACGTTTTGTTAACAGATGAACTAATGACTTATCCCGACAGCTTCAGAGTTAAAGTGAAGCATGTCAACGGCGCTTCGAAACTGTATCGTTCCATCTCGGTGTACAGTAAGGCGAGTGTCTCGTACCAGGGTCGGATGATCCGAACCCCAGTCGGTGACTGCAGGATGAGAGTGTGTTATGAGAGCTTCCCCGTTGTTAGTCCCGATAATGAACGAATCTATTGAATCAGGCATTAATTGAGCAACGCGTGCTCGTCCCTCTGTCTGTATGATGAAGATTAGAAGGGCTTTGTTGGGCGGGGATCTCCCTCATCATGATCGTATAGATGCTTCGTCTGGGTGTGTGTTTACGTGTGTGTGTGTGTGTGTGTGTGTGTGTGTGCATCATTCAGGCGATGGAGTGGTATGGGGGGAGTAGAAGGGTGTCCCCCATCATGTTTCCTCTCATGCAAATGATCAAACTTCTCTCTAGTGTCTGCATTCACGTTCTCCTGACTCAGTTTATTCCATTCCTCTACACCTCCCTTACCAATAGAAGGACATCTTATATATGTTTTTTACATATTTTTTTTTTTACCAAGTTTCTATGACATGTTTTTATATATATGTATTTTCCTCTACCGAGTTTTTATGACCACTTGTTCCTCTTTCTTTGCATTTTTGAAAGAGTTGTATGATGTCTCTTTATTTTCAATTTGATGAAGAAATGTGAAAGTGGTGATTCCTTTTCCCCCATATTCTTCACCTATACCATGATAGCCAGCAACATTCTGGCGTCTATAACCTCGTGTGTCATATGTCTCGTTGCTCTCTAGATACCATTTCCCTGGCCCATCACCGCCTTTAACACCATCTCTTCCAGGTTATTACCATGTCCAGGTATGGTGATGGACACTTGCGATACGTACCAATATAGACTGTAGAGACCCGCCTGATCTTTTCCATACCTATGTACTGAAATGTAATTGTAAAGTAATTGTAAAGTAATTCTAAGGTAATTCCTCTCGTGTGCTCTTCTGGCGTTTGGTTGTGGGGGGGGGGGGTGGTATGCGAAACCCGCTCACAACGGCAGGGCTGATCGTTGAAATGGTTGAGGACGTCACGTCACGCCTTTGACCCGATCCGTGAAGGTCACCTCGAAGGCCACCGCGTCGTACCCAGGGTCGGTCACACGTCGTACCGTTGCACGCGCCAGGGTCGTAGGTAAGCAACCCCCCCCCCCCCTCCCCCCCCCGTCGTGTTCTAGGAATTACACAATGGTATCATTTCAGTAAAATGATGTAGCGATATTGAATGATGGTTTAGTACAATTAACACAACACACACACAGAAACACAACTCTCTCTCTCTCTCTCTCTCTCTCTCTCTCTCTCTCTCTCTCTCTCTCTCTCTCTCTCTCTCTCTCTCTCTCTCTCACACCACACTCAGGGCCTCGGTAACCAGGCGCCATGTGTGTGTGTGTGTGGTATGACGATACTGACCTTGGCAGCAGGGTGACTGACCTTGGCAGCAGGGTGACCGGTGCAGCGTGATGCCCAGGTCATGGTGTGGCTGGTATAGTCTCACTTCCCGTCTTTGGTTACATCGTGAAAGCTTCTTGGTCATGCTGAGGTCACCTGTCGCATGGGGATGAATGAGTTATGATGATCACAAACCAAACAAGACCTTAACGTGTCTGGCCTTTACCGTTGGGAGTGTTAGCCAGCCAACCAGCGAGGCTCAGATCGTATACCTCATTGCTTATTGGCTGATCAGTCTGGTCCTCAGACTTATCACCGGCCACGGGTCATTAAGGCCGTCCTCAACGTCATTTGAAGACTGAAAAATAGAAAATGGATCGCCATTTTTTAGATGTTCGAGATAATTCTCAGGACTACATACACTCTGATTATGTGTATATATATATGGCCCATGCACGGCTTACTGCTCTGTGTGAACCATATACAAACGCTACTGAGGGACCTGGCGATGAGTGTAGACACTTGGTACACCTAGGGTGTTGGCTGTGTCATCCTCGCTGGTCGCGATCCTGGTGTGGTGTGGTGGTGGGTAACAGAAGATGGGAGGAGGGAGGGTGTACGTCTCAGCCTAAGAAGGACGATCTACTCATGAGTGTAGTTTTTAATGAGCTGTACCAATGAAGTGTGTGTGTGTGTGTGCGTGTGTGTGTGTGTGTGTGTGTGTGTGTGTGCGTGTGTGTGTGTGTGTGTGTGTACATGAGAGAACGGGAAACCATAAAATCGCAGAACGCAAGCTTGATAAAATTTTGATGATGGTAAACTCTTAACAACATGGAGGAGGAGGAGGAGGAGGCAATCCTGGTGAGGGATGACTCAAATATTGCAGACCGCGCTGGAGGAAGGAAATTAATTTCCCAGGATAAACCAGGAGGTTCCCGGAGCGCTAACTCTCCTTATTGCCGGGTTTTGTGAGGAAGATCCCACAGGGATCCCAAGCACACGATTCCACGTGGAACATTTTGTATTAATATTATCATTAAAGTTTATCCAAGATATGGAATTTTCGTTGAAGAAAACGAGGCACGGAAATGTTAATTTACGCTGAATCTGTTCGTCATTGCATCATTTGGGAGACTTTAGAAAAAACAATGAAATTGATTTTGAAATCAAAATGACTTGAAAATCAACGAAATTGATTCTGAAATCAGAATGAAGGTAATATTAAAGATATTGCGAGACTTGTATAAAGAAAACAGCTTTGATTTTAATTTGGAAATTTTCTTAAAAATTTCTAAATTCCTGGTCATAAGGGCGCGCGCTACACAGAGCAAGTACTTACTTCTTTTAGAAATTTAATAAAACTCTTCAAGCCATTTTTCCCTCCACTGATGGGACAATTTGTCTCCTGGATCACCTTCATTACATAAATACATTTTCTGTTCTGCGATGAAAAAAAAGAAATATAAATCTTTATGGTTTGATGGGAGACTGACGTATATATATGAAGATAATTGAGTTCTGCTCGTAATATATTTCATTATTTTTCCCTGTTGATGAGCCACGCTGGAGAGGAAGATGTAAGACTGCTATGAGAGAGAGAGAGAGAGAGAGAGAGAGAGAGAGAGAGAGAGAGAGAGAGAGAGAGAGAGAGAGAGAGAGAGAGAGAGAGCCGTATTAAGAGAAAAAAGTAATTTTTAGGAGAATGTTCATAGCGTCTATAAAAAAAGACGGTGAAGGGTTCTTGCAAGACGGATTGAGAACAATTACTATGTCAGACCCAGGCCTCGTAAAAGATCCTATTGTCGTTTTCTGTCCCTTATAATCATCCTACCTTGAGAGGTGGGGGGGGGGATGAACCACTACACCACCACCACCACCAGCAGCGGCCCCACTCCACTCACTCATAACCCGGGGTAAGCCAATCATTACTTGCCTCTCCCTTATACAGTGGGTCGACTTGGAAACCCTCCCAGGTGTCATGATCGCTTCTAAAGGTGTACTGGAACATTTAATGGTCGCAGGTATTACGCCCTTTATCTGAGGAACCTATTGTTTATATATGTATATTGGGAGCGGGGGGCTGGAAATCCTCCCCTCTCTTTTTTTTTTTATTTTCCAAAAGAAGGAACAGAGAAGGGGGCCAGGTGAGGATATTCCCTCAAAGACCCAGTCCTCTGTTCTTAACGCTACCTCGCTAACGCGGGAAATGGTGAATACTTTGAAAGATATATATATATATATATATATATATATATATATATATATATATATATATATATATATATATATATATTTACAAATTTGAAATGATCATTACCAGACAGGACTTTCCTGGACCATCCTAACATTAGGATCTGTTGCTGTCGCACATCACTCCAGTTCCCCAAGCCCTTCGCTGTAGTAGACACGACCTCACGTCATATGACCCTCCCCTAGCTTCCTAGCCAGGTTATTACCGCCGTCTTACCCTGCTCCTGTATCTTCCATCATCATTTTCTTACGAAACATTTCAGTTGTCCGCCATTCTGCCTTCAGCCTCACCGCATTCTATTTATTTTTTTTTCTTTTCTTTTTCTGTTCGTTTTTATTCCTTGTCTCCCACTCTCGTTTTCTAATACCGCGTCCCAACAGTGTCGTTACATTTTTGTTCTCAGAATTGATAGTCTCATCCTTGGCCACAATATAGTTATTTAGGCTTTTTATATGCGTGCCCAGTGCCTTCATTCCCATTTTATAGCATCTAATACTTCCTTTCTGAGAACATAATCCCTTTTTCATTAAGTCTGTAGGTCTGGCTATGTACTTATTTCTATGTATATGTCTTTCTCATGCATTTTTGTCGAGGATTGGTGGAGAGTACTTGATCTGTGTATCAGTCGCGGACACAATCCTGGCTGGTTATTTTTTTCTTTCAAGAATACATGATGGTGAATACATGATGGTGAATACATGATGGTGAATAGATATCAAGAACTCTCCTGTCTGTAAATAACTGAAATACAAATAATTCGTGATCATAGAGAGTCCTGCCGGAGTCCAGACTTTTCCAGGTCCGTGAATCTCCGCTCCAGGTCCGTGAATCTCCGCTCCAGGTCCGTGAATCTACGCTCCAGGTCCGTGAACCTACGCTCCATGTCCGTGAATCTACGTTCCAGGTCCGCGAATGTACGCTCCAGGTCCGGGAGTCCACCTCTAGCAGTGGACTCTCCAGGTCCGGCAGGAGTCCCTCACTCACCAAATAGCACCTCTTATGATGCTAATCTTCCACCCCCGAGGGAGCATTCCAGACCCATTTTCCTGTCTTATGAAAAATCGTCATACAAACTTCGAAGTATAAGATTCTCTCTCTCTCTCTCTCTCTCTCTCTCTCTCTCTCTCTCTCTCTCTCTCTCTCTCTCTCTCTCTCTCTCTCTCTCTCTCTCACATATCAGAGCTTGGTGTGCCCGTCATGTTTCTGTAGCATGACGACGGGGGCGCATCCACCAACCTGTCGCAGCAGAGGCGATTGCTCTCAGTCGTCTTCGATGTTGTTCCACACTGACCCCCACCGCTGGGATACACTGATGTATAGGGATGCTGTCGATGTTGTGTGCATAATCAGCGGGAGATCCTGCGTAGGATCCACGGGAGATCCTACGACACAGACCATCCCGTTCGTACGGTCCTTCAAGGGATGATCCTTCTGGGACTCCTTCCCGCTCATCACACACACACACACACACACACACACACACACACACACACACACACACACACACACAATCGTTAAGGGAGATCCCTTACGTCGACCTTGCATCTCGTCTTCACACACCGCATGGGGTCCTCCACTACCCTACCACCCCTCACAAACTGTCAGGAGCAGTTGTCTGGCTTCACGACGCCCTCAGACAAGCTGTAAGAACAGCTGGACGCCCATCCAGATTCTCCGCCACACTGAGTAGGTGAAGATAATTTCCAGGTTCCGGAGGGAAACGAGAGGAGAAAGTGGGAGAGGGTCATAATACCAACATCAGCTTTGATCACTTTAGCTGGTTGTAACAATTTTATGTCAGTTTCCGTTATGGTCTGTTGAACTGGGGGGTGGGGAAGGGGGTTATGATGACCTTGAAGAAGAAAAAACATCTGAAATTCGAAAAGAAGAGAATCAGTTCGTCATTTTGGTATATTTTACGTATGGAAAGGAAATTTAACCTCTCGGTGATGTTATTTTGTTTTCTCTCGAGTTCTATACAGGATTTGGTTGATTCCCTACTGCAGGTGTAGGTCATGACCCGACACTGCCAACAGTGGTGGAGAGTTTCAATCCCTGACACGTTGGAGAACCCACACACACAGACACACACCACACCACCACCACCACCACTGGTGGAAGCAGACCCACCCTCACCACCACTGTTGGTGAAAGACTCACCCCCCCCCCCTACCACCACTGCCGATGGATCAAGACTGACCCTCACCACCACCACTGGTGCAACCAGACCCACCCTCACCACCACTGGTGAACCATACAGTGTTACGGCCACTGGGTACGCTACGATGCGCCCGTCAAGCTCTGCTGAGAGTAATTAGCGCTGGCCCTTCATCATTAAGTTCGTCAAAGATGCTTTGTGTTGGGCGCCCCAAAGCCCTGATACACTTTGATCTTTATTGCACGGGGCTGTGCCGAGCAGCGCCTACGGCTTCATATTGCCACTTGTGGTGTCTTGCCAATAGAGAGCCAAGGGCGAGGGATGGAGAGGAGTAAAGGCATACATGTGGCTGCATGCGCGCGATGGCACACACACACACACACACACACACACACACACACACACACACACACACACACACACACACACACACATTCTACAAGGTTCTTGCCACCGTTACCTCCTGCCACGTGAGATCCTCGTCCCCAGGTTGCAGTTCGGCACCACACCGCATCCCACCCACCCCCCCACCGGAGTTCGTGCATCCTCGCTACGATAATGGTCCATTCCTAACAGGTGCCTAATGTCATCGAAGCTCCATCATAGAATTTTTGGAAAGACTCTTATGTTCGTTATTGTTGCTATTATTCCTTGAACCTTCGGGAGTTAAAGGTGGCGTGCATTGGATAGAAAGAACTCGAGCGAGATGGTATTTGTGGGGCGACGTGCTATCCACAGAGTGACTCAAATCATACGTGGCAGTCACGGTAGACCATGGTGTAGACTGCAGGACTGTACTGTGCAGACGGTAGACTCCGGCGTCATTGGGCAGTATCGTATTTGGAAAGCTGCACAGTGGACGTATGCAAATGAAGCCTTTGCTCCCGTGTACCAGACGCCTCCAAGCCATGAGAGTGAACCACAGTCGAAGCCTCTCCTGAGCGGATGGTGTTCGCTGGTGTGAGTGGCCGACCCCTCTGCGCCCCATCAAGGTCGCCGCTGACCACCACCATGATGACACAGGTTGAAGTCCTGGCCAGAGGAGCCTTCAGACGCTCCTCCAGTCGCTCAAGATCACGCCATTAACGCCGACTTTCCAGCCAATCACCAGTCGGATATTGGCGGGAGAATGTAGCCAATCAGGGGGCAGAGATTGTCTTTCCAACGCCAATTTGCCAAAGGGAATTCTTTGGGCGGATGTGAATTAAACGTCTAGAATAAAGGAACACTTTTTCTTTTCTCCTGTTGATCCATGTAGGTCAGTTCAGGGCAGGGTCATGACCCGTGATGGTGGGTCATTATTGCGTAGTTAGACAGATTCAGAAAGTTGTTTTATGCTTCATACCAGGTCAGTGCTGTTGTTTGAAATGTTATCCCTAGTTCGCGTTATGATATTTGATGACCTGAGCGCCATGCCTAGTCAGTACCCGCTGCTGTGACCCCATGTATCGTATCAATGACCTCTGGTAAGCCTTTGTATGACGCTGGGGGTCGGTGACGTGACCTGTGTCGGGCACTGATTACGTAATTAGTGCATTGCTATGACCTGCTTGTGTGTATATTGCGAAGGATCGGCTAGACCTCGGAGGGCATGACCTGTACAGGTCCTCAGACTGTACGGCGGTGTGTGTGTGTGTGTGTGTGTGTGTGTGTGTGTGTGTGTGTGTGTGTGTGTGTGTGTGTTGGTCACCAAGGTCGTGTGAGAGTGCTGAGTCACCGGGCTAGCAGTATTAGAGGAAACAACCTCGAAGGATTTGATCTTCATTTCTTTTTTCTGACTCGTGAATTGATGCAGAGAGAGAGAGAGAGAGAGAGAGAGAGAGAGAGAGAGAGAGAGAGAGAGAGAGAGAGAGAGAGAGAGAGAGAGAGAGAGAGATGCCGTGAATCGTCACCCGGAGGACATTTCCTGAAAGACACCCACCCAGGAGTAAAACATATCTTCCGTCCGTGTGTAACATGAAATGGTTTTGATCTTACGATCTCATCTCACGCCTGGCTTACGTTTCCTTACATTAACCACTAGACATGTTTCCATGACGTTAGAGCTGAGCAATGAACCTTCAAATACGATCTATAAGTACGGAGATTAGCGTATATGTATGTATGTATGTATGTATGTATGTATGTATATGTATCTCCAGCAGAGGCGTTCGTCACCATGGGTAACTGGCCGGCCATACAGAGGAGAGAACGGTCGCCATCAACACTTGAGCCAGAGAGAGATTGATCACCCATACCACGGCCAGTAATGGACCAGAGACGGAGGGGCGGAATATACGACTCCATCGTCGAAGAACTACCTACAACGTAGTGAAATATAGGTAGCGATCACCGTGGAGTTTATTACCCTAGCAGCCTCTCGCTGAAAATTATTATCTCTGGAATCCTAATATGCATAACGAACTCAATATGGAGGACCTCGCTATATATAAAAGGATAGATATAGACTACAAAATAAACCTCAAGACTGAATCTACAGCGGCCACTTGCCCCGTATGATAAGTTGAGGTTTTGGAGACGTGGTCGCTTCTTTTCCCCAAGACGTTCATAGATTGTTGTGTGGGACTGACGTATATGTGTCCCTCCAACATCCACCTCAGAGGTAGAGTCGGGGCTCAACTCTCCTCCCCACGTAAACATAGACGGACGATCTCAACGTGTGGACAACGTAGAGGAAAAAAAAACAAAAACGAAGAGATGTTAGTTGTTCTTTTTTTCTTCCACGCTTCAGTCCTCAAATGAGAAAGGAGACTGAGAGATAAGGACGAGGACGCCTCTGTGTTTCCCCGCGGATGAGGCCTTACTGAGATGCTGTAGGGTGAGGTGTACCTCATTATATGTGTTCTGTGAAGCGTCATGAGACTCCTTGTTTATAAGGTTGGCGAACTTGAAAGTTTGACAGAGTGTTCGCTCGTCAGTTTTTCATGTGATGGGATCTAGACCCTTTCTATAGATTCCTCAATGAATCTTTCTTTTTATATGTAGTCTCAGAGCATTGCAGGTGGTATTCAACTCTTAAGAGAGCTGCTGTCTTATCTACAGATTACTTGATGAACATATTGTTCATTCTTCCCCCCCATGTATCCTTATTCCCATGTAATACTTCATTTTTTTTTTTTTTTTGTGGGGGATACATGTGACAACTCCAATAGGGGTTTGTGATCTTAGGAATCGAAGGTAATTGGTCCTTAGTGATATTTTGTCTTATAATCATTGTATTGATAGGAACTGTGGCTCTTTATTGACTCTCTTATGTCCCTAGTGTTTACCAGTGTCCCCCTCACCGACACTTATGTGGACAGATCACCCAAGCGTTTGTCTGAGAGTGTTTTTATTTTCTTTTCTTTTAGCTGAGACGGCACGGGCAATGGAGGCCCACATCAAGGCCGTCTCATTAAGATCTTGCGATCTACAAATTCCACAAGACCATTCAAGACGTAGGTGTATGGAAAGACATCAACAGGTTCTCTTCATGTAACTGCATCCTCCTTCTCCTCCTCCTCTTGTTCCTCTTCCTCCTCCTCCTCTTCTTCTTCCTCCTCCTCCTCCTCCTCCTCCTCCTCCTCCTCCTCCTCCTCCTCCTCCTCCTCTGTCTTTTATGTAAATATGTCTTCCTTCCAGACACTTGATATGTAAATATGAGGAGAAGTTTTACTTCCTGGAAAATAATCCAGGTCCTGGAATGATCGTCAGGGACTTTGTCGTTTTTCACTGGTCCGGTGGCTCAACTTTACTTCCTGTGGGTCAACCCTCATGCATTATGTAAAGTTGGCGAGGTAAAAGTTCAAGTCCGGGTCACAAGGGGTCATCGCTCAGGTCAAGCCCGGGGTTCTTTCACCTGGGTTAAGCTTGGAGGTAAGACCGGGTCATGCTGATCACCCACACACCAGGTCGTTTGAGATTTAGTAAGCAGGTTCTTGCTTTGATGATGTCGTGTTTAGGGATCTTCGTTGGCACCTCCCGCGGGAGGTTCTTCCAGCAGGTCCTGGCAAATATATCGTCGTGCGTCACCTTCGGGAGGAGGCCGTCCCTTCACACGACACCTCCTCTGAACTTACTCTCGCCTCCGACACACCTGACGCACTCCACCGGTGCATGATGATTCATGAGCACGACGGTACGACCCTTGGGTATGGTGGACCTGGCCTTTGACCAGAACTCTTACGGGTCAGGTCAAAGGCCAGGTCATGACATACAGTTGTCGTACCCTCATGCTTATGGGTCGTCCCGTCGTGCTCAAGGGTCGTGTCGTCGTGCTCAAGGGTCGTATCGTCGTGCTCAAAGGTCGTGTCGTCGTGCTTAAGGGTCATCCTGTCGTGCTCAAGGGTTGTCCCGTCGTGCTCAGGTGTCGTACCGTCGTGATCAAGGGTCGTGCCGACGTGCTCAAGGGTTGTCCCGTGGTGCTCAGGTATCGTACCGTCGTGCTCAAGGGTCGTCCCGCGTCGAGTTCAAGGGTCGTCCCGCGTCGTTCTCAAGGGTCGTCCCGCGTCGTGCTTAAAGATCATATTACCGTTTGGGATATGAAAACTTGGCTTCCTGTGTATTGGATCCAATTCATCACGTAATGAACACCAGCTATGTCTTAATTAGTCGCTAATATCGAGTGGTGAACCCTCGTGGAAGGCCGTAACGACCGGCAGTTTCATCTGATGATTAACGAACCCGATTACTCAGACTAATTAGTCATTAATACTATAGATAGACGCAGTGATTTATCCCGACTGATGCCGTGATGGTGTGGGAATCTATTGCTACGATGCCGTCTGTATTGTGATGATGACGCAGACCGTGTATTATGGTAATTATACAAGCTATTATGATAATAGAAGTACCAGCCAGGTAATTATGGATCTGGAATGTAAAGTCATTAAAGTTAATTGAATAATTTCACGAAACGCCTAAGCCCTCTCCAGTATGCTGAATAACATTTGGTACCACAGTGCATGTGTGTGTGCGTGGTGTGTGTGTGTGTTACGGGGGAATTTTCAGTCAAGTTTGCCCCGTCTCTCAACCTTGTGTGTGTGTGTGTGTGTGTATATGTATATATATATATATATATATATATATATATATATATATATATATATATATTTTTTTTTTTTTTTTTTTTTTTTTTTTTTTTTTTTATACTTTTTATACCTAGTCTTGGATAAGATCATAGTTGAGCGCGTGATCAAGTGTATTCCTTGCAATCCATGGGAAAATGAAACACACGATAAGTTCCTAGGTGCACTTTCGTGTAGTGATCACATCATCAGGGGAGATACAAGAAAGAAATATAACTGTCAGTAATATTTCCTTGTTTATCAACTGACTGTTACATTTCTCTCTTGTGTCTCCCCCCTGATGATGTGATCATTACACGAAAGTGCACTTGGGAACTTATCGTATTTCATATTTATATATATATATATATATATATATATATATATATATATATATATAGAGAGAGAGAGAGAGAGAGAGAGAGAGAGAGAGAGAGAGAGAGAGAGAGAGAGAGAGAGAGAGAGAGTAATTATTACTCAGACGCAAATAGACAGAGATAAAAACCTTTACTTCTGCAAGTAAAAAAAAAGAAAAAGTATTTTCCCCTCCGGCTGGCTGATCAGGACGTGTCAGGCACCTTCCATGATTACAAAATCAGCATCATTAACTCCTAGACTTACGAGGGCGGGCGGCAACTTCTCCTCCTGCCTCAGAAATGTTCCACCGTCCGATGCAGACGAGGCCAGAATGAGATCTCGTATAGATTCTCGTCCAACATTCGCTCTCGTTCACTTCTCGTAAAACTTCATTTATGAATATTGGACCGAGGTACTTGCGGATTTTACAACGCTCGCGGGGTAGAGGAGGTATGACCTTTTATTGAACACTTTTTAATGAACAAGTACGAGATTGAATACAGCGCAATTTGGCCCCATGAAGACGACGGTACGACCCTCTCGTGCATGACGCTGCAGTCTTTCTGCACGGCTGTGCGATCCCTGAGCACGATGGTATACGACCCCCTCGTGCACGACTATGCGATCCCTGAAAACGACGGTATACGACCCCCTCGTGCACGACTGTCCGATCCCTGAACACGACGGTATACGACACCCTCGTGCACGGCTGTGCGATCCCTAAGCATGAGGGTATACGACCCCCTCTTGCACGACTGTCCGATCCCTGAACACGACGGTATACGACCCCATTCGTGCACGACTGTCTGATCCCTGAGCACGACGGTATACGACCCCCTCGTGCACGACTGTCTGATCCCTGAGCACGACGGTATACGACCCCCTCGTGCACGACGGTACAACCTTTCAGGCACGAGACACCATGACCCTTGGGCACAGTAGTCTGACCTTTGACCTAACTTCTCTCTCTCTCTCTCTCTCTCTCTCTCTCTCTCTCTCTCTCTCTCTCTCTCTCTCTCTCTCTCTCTCTCTCTCTCTCTCTCATGCCCTTAATGCATCGATCGTCGACAGAGGCACCCCCCCCCACCCCAGGATCGTTCCTATTAGCATAAAGAGAGAAATCTCAACCATTCGCTAGGGGTTGGGGGGATGAAAGACCTGCCTCTTAAAGGGAGACAGACAATGGGTATTGGGAAATAAATCAATGAGGTGAAGAAGGCCTGGGGGGGGAGAGAGAGAGAGAGAGAGAGAGAGAGAGAGAGAGAGAGAGAGAGAGAGAGAGAGAGAAGCTGGACATATTGGTCTCCGTTGAAGCCGTCATAAAACCCCGACGACGTAATGACCCGGTCAGGTGGTCAGTGAGCCAGCGGCGGGTGGATGAGGCCGGCACACCTCGAGGGCAACATGCTGGAGTAATATCTCATAATGAGAGAAAAAAAAAGAAAGTAATACTACTGTGACGACGAGAAAGATAATCAGGTTCAGAATTGATATAAAGTTGATCATGATTAACCAAACAAAAACATTGCCATTCCGTATATATATATATATATATATATATATATATATATATATATATATATATATATATATATATATATATATATGTATATATATTATTCCGTACCTATAAAGTCCTTTCAAATTTCTCGACTGATTCACAGAAAACATTTGCAATCTCAATTTTCTGTAAATTGTAGATTCGCTTATTCAAAACAGGAAACTGGCGTGAGAAATATATATAACATATGAATAAAGTTGAATTAAAGAGTCTTCCTTATATAAATATATATATATATATATATATATATATATATATATATATATATATATATATATATATATATATATATATATATATATGATCTCAGGTCGTTCTAGATAAAACAGTTTTAAGGAATAATTCAAGAATTGTGAATAGGGTTCAGCATAACCTCACTGTGAAATCATGATTCACTTCTCGAAATCGTTTTTGGAAAAGAGAGAGAGATTGCATCGATCACCAAGTCCGTTCCTTTTATATAGAAACGTACGAAAGTCTTATATCCAAACGATCGGCAGTAGGCGCCTAGTCAGCCGATGAATGCGTTGCCAGACACACGACCAATACCTCGAGATCTGCAATCCTCATCATTGCAATCTTGATCTGATAGTCGCTTCGGAATCTTCCTCACACACGAGGAAGACATATCAGTTTTGGAAATCAAAATTTAATCATTGATAGGGGCGTTATGGGCGCCAATTGGACCGGATACATATTGGAGCGCATGGTATCTAATTCCTTGTCAACACGCAAACAAGCAGATTACAATTACCTTATTCCTTCATACCTTTTAAGAACTAGAAATAGATAAATACAAGATGCGATGCCCTATTTTCTTGACGATTTTGAATACTAAGATCACATGAAAGTAAGATATACGTTAACTGTATTTAGAAAACCTAACCTAACCTAACCACTCCAGAAAGCAAACTTCTAGTTGAAAACAACTATATGACTTCTAGTTATTGACACATAAAGACTGGGGATGTGACAATGTTGTAACAAGTCTGCTATTCGAGTTTTTCTTGTTTCTTCTTTCGAGGATGTATGACAAAAAGAAAATATATTTCTTCGAGGAGCAAAGAATATAGATTTTTTTTTTTTTTACTGAGTGCAGCACTACAGCCACTGAAGTATTAGCTCACTGAAGGAACCATCACCATTAACCCTCCCGATCGGTGGATGAGAGAGAGAGAGAGAGAGAGAGAGAGAGAGAGAGAGAGAGAGAGAGAGAGAGAGAGAGAGAGAGAGAGAGGGGGGGGGGGGGGGCACTTCCTCCCTTGCATCAAGCGACAGGGAGGAGGATTCGCTAGAATCTGGTTCTGATGTAAGAGGTTCTCCAGCAAGGGAGACATGCCATCTCATCTCCAGTGATGAAAGTAGTCTGGACAGCTCAACGAAAAAGTCGTATCCACTAAAACATTTTTTTTTTCTTTTTCCTTTCCCTTTCCTCTCTGTCCGTCTGTCAGCTCAGCAGCCACAGCTCCCGACCGACTCACCATCCAGATTCACCAGCTCACACACACACTGTATATATTTCCCAGCTCGCACACCCAATACATATCTACATCACACACAGAGTGTATATCTACCAGCTCACACGGTTCATATTTACCATATCACACACACACACACACACACACACACAGCATATATTTACCATATCACACACAGTGTATATTTACCCGCTCACGCACACTGTATGTATTCGCCACATCACACACATAGTATATATTTACTAGCCCACAATGGATAAAGATGACCAGAAATAATGGTACGAAAGTTACCTAGATATTCAATGCTAGAAAGACTTAAGATACTGTTAAGGGTGGGGTGTAGCAGTGCATTTAGAACACTATTAAACACATACTCTAATGTTGTTAATCATTAGTGGATGAAGCCTGTTCAGTGAAGGACAATATGATACCGACGTAGCTCAACTTCTCTCTTCCCTCCAGAGGAGCAGCTAAACTCATTACTGATCGGAGTATCATAACACTTCTTGGTAATTCATTGATTCATACACAAGTTTCCAATGCGTTATATTTCCTCTGTGCTACATGGTGTTCCTTCCTTGCTGTTGGCTGAGTGGTGGATAGGGGAGAAGCCTTGTGCCTCAGTGTCCTGTCTCTGTCTGTAGTGGTGGTGTAGGGAAGAGCCTTCCACTCCTGTCTCCATCTACAGTGGTGGTGTAGGGAAGAGCCTTCCACTCCTGTCTCCATCTGCAGTGGTGGTGTAGGGAGGAGCCTTCCACTCTAATCACCTGTTTCCATCTATTTACGTAACGAGTGTATGTTCCTGTCGCTGTCCCCCCTCTCCCTCCGAGCACATGACCTCGTCACAGACCATCAGGTCTTCTGCTTACATTAGTGACGCCCACATGGACTCTCCCAAGTCTCTCTCTCTCTCTCTCTCTCTCTCTCTCTCTCTCTCTCTCTCTCTCTCTCTCTCTCTCTCTCTCTCTCTCTCTCTCTCGTGTTGACGTCAGCTCCAGTAAAAAATAGTCCAGAATTTTGCATACGGTGTATATATATATATATATTTTGTAGTCGAGGAGTCGACCCTTACCCTGCTGAGGTGATCCAGTTGTGACTCACCTTACGGGAAGCCCTCGAGCACTGGCAGGAGGAGGTGGTCGGTCCGGAACTTTGTCCCTGAGACACGCTAGGGACACCTGGAGGGAAGGGAAGGAGGCACACAGTCGACATCAAATGTAGTCGAGGCGGGAAAAACGATTGAACGTTGAAATGTATTGGAAAATGTTTTTTTTTTTTTTTTGACACGTGTGTATTGGTTAACGGAAAAGAGGAAATTGGCTTTGTCGTTCTTCAGTTATTACCATTATTATTATTTTATTATTATTATTAGTAGTATTATTATTAGTGTTATTATTATTATTGTTGTTGTTGTTGTTGTTGTTATTATTAGCATTAGTTGTGTTCTGATCATGATTAACACAACCATGACAGTCACCTTCATCATAATCATCACTGATGATGTCAACATTTCGTTTATCCACATCTTAAATCATTTATCACTTGCCATTACCATGTCGATGATGTGCATCACCTCCAATGTTATCAGTATCATCATCATACAGTTACCAAGTATTACGTATTGGTGTGATTGCAATTGATGTTATTATTGGTGGATGACGTGTCGTCGGGTCAGTTATGTATATATATATATATATATATATATATATATATATATATATATATATATATATATATATATATATATATATATATATTTTCATACTATTCGCCATTTCCCGCGTTAGCAAGGTAGCGTTAAGAACAGAGGACTGAGCCTTTGAGGGAATATCCTCACTTGGCCCCCGTCCTCTGTTCCTTCATTAGGAAAACTGAAAACGAGAGGGGAGGATTTCCAGCCTTCTGCTCCCTTCCCTTTTAGTCGCCTTCTACGACATGCAGGGAATACGTGGGAAGTATTCTTTCTCCCCTATCCCTATATGATGCTATATTTATATGAGCCATTTCTTATACCTGGTAGTAGGTCATTACCGGCTGTATTAACAGGTAGTTAGATCTAATGAGGAAACAGAAACACTTACAGTAGTACTCACCTCAGTCCATCAGTAAAGTTGCAGATGAACAGGAAAGACGTGGATAAATTGATTACATTTTTTGTGTGTAAATCATATAATCCATGACTGTGTAGCCAAAGTTTACGGTTCATAATTACATTTTCTTAAGTGATGTTTAACTTTTCACTCTTATTTACGAATGGAATGATAAGCTGATTACCATATCATAAGGAAGACGTAATCATATGATAAAGACTTAACTCCCTTTTTTTTTTTATCAAGTTCACGTAGGGCCAAGAAGAATAATGCTTTCATCAGGTCATATAAGTTTATTTTTACAAATAGCTTCATCACAATAGATGAGAGTGCAAGCTGAACAAAACTCAGAAAGCTGTTGAAGAATGAGGGAGACATGAGGATAATGAGAAGATCATGGAGAGTGATTACATATTTCCTTGACGGATGGCTAGATTGTATTAGTCAAAGGTTCAGCAATACTTTTTACGTACCAGTGAAACAGATTTATTATACAATTAAAGGGAAATTAAGAGCAGTGATATATATATATATATATATATATATATATATATATATATATATATATATATATATATTTATATATTTATATATTTATATATATATATATATATAAATATATATATATATATATATATATATATATATATATATATACATATATATATATATATATATATATATATATATATATATATATATATATATATATATATATATATATTTATATATATATATATATATAAAATGAGAAAAACATGAATATATTCATGTCTGTGAGAAGGATCATGAGCTGAATGATGAATGACAAAGGTGTCCATTAAATTAATGTGTAAGAGAAGATAGAAGTAGAGTCATAACATCAGTAGAAGATAAGAGATAAGACAGAGCC